>NC_134533.1:2212500-2422500 GCF_050624435.1 Tenrec ecaudatus | reverse complement strand
GACAGACAGCATGTCTCTCTCATATTCAGGGGAAACACACATGGTCTTGCTCTCACACAGGGAGGACTGACACTTTGTCACTCACACACAGGGACGACAGATAGTATGCCTCTCTCTCACACACCAGGGAACACCCACACCTGGTGTCCTCCCACACACAGGAAATACTGAAACAGTGTGTCTCTCTCAGACACAGGGAGCCAGGCACCTGTCTCTCCCTACAAGCAGGAGAAATGGGCACTCACTGGGGATGCAGACCCATGTCTCTGTCTCACACGCACGCAAAGCAGACACCCGGTCTCTCTGTCTCACACACGCGAGAGACGGACATCCTGTCTCTTTCTCAAACTCAGACAAGATAACCCCCCCACACACAAGCCATGTAGACACCATGTCTTCCGTACACTGAGAGGAGACAAACATGTCTTCTCTCACACACCCAGGGAAGGCAGATGCCATTTCTCTCCTGCACACTCACAGGGAATACAGACAGTTTCCCTCACGGACACAGAGAGGTCAGAGGCCATCTGACTCACACGTACGTGGTATAAGGGCGTCATGCCTCTGACACACACAAGTAAGACTGGTACCGTGTCTCTTTCTCACAAACACAGAGAAGTCAGACACCATGTCTCACTCACAAACACAGAGAAGTCAGATACCATGTCTCTCTCACAAACACAGAGAAGTCAGACACCATGTCTCTCTCACAAACACAGAGAAGTCAGACACCATGTCTCTCTCACAAACACAGAGAAGTCAGACACCATGTCTCTCTCACAAACACAGGGATGACAGACACTGTCTCTCTCTCTCTCTCTGTCACACACACACACACATGCAGAAGACAGACACAATGTCACTCACACACTGGGAACAATAGTCTCTCGCTCTCTCTCTCTCACACACACAAACGGGCACTATAGTTCTGACACACAAGTGGAAAGGAACACCTTGTCTTCCACGTGGACATGAACTCAGACCCACACGACGGCTGCCTAACACATGGGGAGCAGACGCCTTCTCTCACCCTTTGCTTTCAAGCACAGACAACTCAAGAAAACCAGATACCACCTTTCTCTTTCACAGACATGGGAAAGAGACACAAAATGTTTCACACAGGCGGGAGAAGACAGGCACCGTGTCTCTCTCACACGCCCATGAGAGCGGGCAGATTCATGTTTCTCACATGCCCTCCCTGGGGGACAGACCCCCAATTTCTCACACCCATCAGAGGAGACAGACATCGTATCTGTCTCTGTGTTGGCTTGTCTGTCTCCTCTCTCTCTCTCTCTCTCTCACACACACACACACACACACACACATACACTGTGTTAGTCAGGGTGGACTAGAGAAATAAATCCAGGGAGATACTCATATGTGTGTGTAAGAGAGAACTTTATATCAAAGAGCAATTGTACATTAAGCAAACATCCCAGCCGAGTCCAGATCAAGTCCATCAGTCCGATATTCCCCCATCTGTCAATACTAGTCCATAAATTCCTCTTTAGATTCACGTAGCCATGCAGTGATGTTGAATGCAGGAAGATCACAGGCTGGTGGGTGGAAAGTCTTGTGGATCCAGTGGTGGTGGAAGCATCTCAGTGCTGACGTGGGTCTCCATGTGACTCCTCCAGCTCCAGGGCTCCGGCTCTATCAGCTTAGCTTCATGTGGCTTGTCAGCAGGAATGTCTCCCAGGGAATGGGCATATCTGACTCTGGTGAGCTGTTTATCTCTATGGCATCTCCAAATGAGGTCATCGTGCTGGGACCTGACTGACAGGCTAACTCCACCCCTTTCAAGTTGACACCAGATGATGTAACTCACACACACACACGTGAAAGATGATATCATGCTTCTAACAAATACCATGGAAAACAAATACCATGTTCCTCACACACACACACAGAGACAGATAACACGTCTTGTCCACACATGTAAGAGAATACAAACACTACTTCCTCTCAGTCCCCCAACACACAAACAGTAGCGACGGACCTCATGTTTCGCAAATAGACACACGAAGTGAAGCAGACCCAATATCTCTCTTACACGGGGGAGGACAGATACTGTGTCTCCTCTTACACACACACACACACACACACGGAAACCAACCCAGTATCTCTCATACACAAGGGAAAACAGACATGTCTCTGTTTACACATACACATATGCACCCACACTCACGTGGGAGAGACAGACACCATGGTTCTAACTCATTCAGTGGGAAAAACATACCTCACACACACTTAGAGAGACAGATACTGTATCTTTTTCCCACACACACGAGACCATGGTCTCTCGGCCCTGACCAGCACACACCCTTGGAAACAGACTAGTGTGGAATCATACAGACTGTGGATACATGTCTCTCTCTCTCTCTCTCTCTCTCTCTCTCTCTCTCTCTCTCTCTCTCTCTCTCTCTCTCTCTCGCACGCAGACACGCAGGGGAGAGAAGTACACCGTGCCACCCGTACAACAAGCGGCAAAGTAGTCACCATGTCTCATACACACGCGCGGGAAGACAGACACCGTGTCTCTCGTGCCCATGCCGTGCCCCGTGTCATGGAGTCGGTTCTGCCCCATTATGACTTTATGCACAGCAGAAGGAAACACTGCCCGGTCCTGTGCCAGCCTCCCAGTGGTTCTTAGTTTGGAGCCTGTCCGTGCGGTCCCTGTGTCCATCCATCTTCTTGAGGGCCCGCATCTCTCTCTCTCTCTGCTCCTCCATTTTACCACATATCAGTGACGCCCTTCTCCAGGGAATGGTCTCTCCCGACAGTAAGTCCAAAGTATGTAAGGAGAGGTCTTGCCAGCCTTACTTCTAAGGAGCACTCTGGCCATACTTCTCCCGGGACAGGTCGGTTTGTCCTTCTGTCAGTCCACGGTACTTTCTGTGTTCTTCAGCAGCACGACTCAAATGCGTCGATTTTCTAAGGTCGTCCAACATTCACACACAGAGGAGACGTTGAAGACACCATGACTCTGGTCAGGTGCGCCTCAGTCCTCAAAGTAGCATCCTCACTGTCCGGTTCTCCAGGGAGTCTGTGCAGCAGATGCACCCAGTGCGGCGCATCCTTGCACCTCGGCGGCTGCTTCCACGAGCACTGATTGCGGATCCGAGCAAGATGAAATCCTTCACGTCAGCGTTTTCTCCATGGGGCACGATGCAGTCTAGCGGTCCAGTGTTGAGGATTTGGGCCCTCCGACCTTGAATCCATGCTGAATGAAGGCTGCAGTCCTTGAGCTTCACCGGCAATTACCCGGGGTCCCCTCACTGTCAGCAAGCAGGGTGGTCCCACAGGTTGCTAGTAAGCCTCCCTCCATGCCTGACACCGCATGCTTCACACAAGCCAGCTTCTCTGGCGATTTGCTCATCCTGCGGATTGCACACGTGTGGTGATAGGATTCCACCCTGCCACACGCCTTTCCTGAGTTCAAACCACGCAGTGTTCCCGTGTTTTTCCACGCAACTCTCTCTTGGTCCATGTGCAAGTTCCGACTGCGCATTGACGTGCTCTACAGCTCCCGTTCTCAAGACCATCCACAGTTTGCTATGGTTCCACAGCCAAGTGCCACGGCCAAACGTCTTTCCTGTATTTCTACTTTCAGCCAATCCCTCTGACGTCCGCAGTGATGCCCCTTGTCCCACGTCCTCTTCTGGACCTGGCCTGGGCCTCTGCAGCTCCCTGTGGATGCGCTGCTGCAACCCTTGTTGGATGGTCTTCAGTAGGATGTCCCTTGCATGTGAGTCCTTTGTTGTCTGTTCTTAGTGTGGAAGCTCTGCTGAAACCTGTGCACTGTGGGGACCCTGCTGGCATTTGCCGTACCGGTGACATCGCCTCCAGCGTCACCGGAACACTCAAGCCACCACAGTGTGGCCAACTGATAGATGGCGGCTCATAGCTGTAAAGGAAGACAAGTAACACGTCTCACACACACACACACACACACACACGCACACGAGAAAGACACCACGTTGCTCAGATACTCAGAGGAAGACAAATACCGTGTCTCGCATATGAGGGGATACCCTCAAACACCCGGAATCCCTGCTCCCCATCCCAAAGCTATGTATTTAATTTTTTTTTACAAAACAACCTTATCACTTTCCAAGTACTCTCCATGAGACTTCATGCGTCGGTCAAAGCTGCAAATCCATCCTTGGGAGCATTCTGCAAACTCATGTGAATGGCTGACAGCACCTCCTTGTGTCATCAAACGGCTGTCTTTCCTTGTCCCTCTTCATCTGTGGAAACAAAGTCGCATGGAGCGGGCTCAGGTGAGTCAAGTGCAGGGGCAAGAGAGGCTGCTGTGTTTTGCCAAAAGCTGGTGCACTGGGATGGCTACAGGGGCAGGTGCATTGTCGTGGTGGCAAAACCAGTCCCCCATCTGCGGCAAATCAGGCTTTTTTTTGGTCCCACAGTATTACACGATCTTTTCAGGACCTCTAACTCGAAAGCTTGATGGACAGTCTGACCTGGTGGGACGAACTCCAAATGCACCACAAGTTGATATTTGTGTTCACTCGGGAAGTTGACGCATGTCCAGAATGAGGTTTGTCGTCAATCGACATTTTACCTTTTTTGAAACGAGAAAAACCACTCATACACTTGAGTTTTCCCCATAGCGCTGTCCTTGTCAGCTGTGTTCAACATCACAACAGTGTCTGCGGCATTTTCCCCCAAGCAGGAAACAAAATTTCACAGCCGCACACTGCTCTCTTAAATTGGCCATCACAAAAAACGAGGTTCGAGCACAACTGTTTTTATGAAAAAAAATCACTGTGACCAGAGAGAGCCTTTCCTGGCGACGCCACTGGGTGCCCTAGCTCAGAGCTCAGAGCTCAATGCTCGCCTAGTCAGAAAAGTGCGTCCTACGAAAGCTCCACCCAGTAGGGCTTTTTCCCGGGTTTGGTAAATCCCATGTTTCACACACACACACACAAGCTAAATAAACTCCATGTTTCATTACGCGCACACAGGAGAGTCACACATCAGTGGGGTCACAAGTGAGGGAGGCTTACTGCGTTTCTCAAACATGTAGTAGAAGATGAACTCCATGAAATAGGCACATATATGAGGGGAGGCCCGATCCCTCTCACCTGTGAGGGAGAGCATGTCCCAGATCTCTCCCTGCCTCTCTCTCTTTCACACAGACACACACACACACACACACACACACACACACTCAAGAGGAAACAGACGCCATGTCGTAGAAAGACACACAATAGCGATGCCTGCCTACTTTGGGGTCCAGCACACACGGACGCATGAGAGAAGGGCACGCACCTCTTACGCAGACACGAGAGTCGGGGACCACTTGGCTCACCCATGCCGGGGAGACAGTGCCACGTCTCACACAGATTTGCAAGGAGGAGGCAGAAACAATGTCTCTCACACACACGGGAGACGTCAGACGACTCTCGCTATGTCACGCACACGGAGACGCGGATACCATGTTGCCCACACACGCACTGGGAGGCACACCACGCCGCTCACACACAAGGGAAGACAGACAGCACACCTCTGTCAACCCCACGGGAAAGACAGACACTGTAGTTCTCACACATGCTGTGGTAACAAATGCCAGTCTCACTCTCACTGAGAGACCGACCTGATGTCTCTCACAGACATAAGAGAAGACAGGCATCATGTCTCTGTGTATCTGTCTCTGCCTGTCTCTCCCCCCCAGTTCCCCCCAAGACTTAATCAGTGTCTCTCACATACTTAGGAGAAGACAGTATCTCTCTGTGTCTTTGTCCCTCACATATATGCAACACGAAGAGAGGGTCCCCGTGTCTCTCATACCCACAAGGGAGGGCCTACACTGTATTTCTCTTTCTCTCCTACACACACACACACACGTACACACACACGAGTCACCCTATTGTTCATATAGCCAGATAGTATGTCTGTCAAACACAGGTAAACACACACAGGATACAGATCTCCTTCTCACACATACCTATACACAAAGTGATTCTAGGGGAAAATTAATTTTCTCTTTTTCACACACACACACACACACACACACTTACAATTGACATGGTGTTTCCATTTCACAGGCAGGTGAATGACAGACACAAAATGCCTCCATACAAGGGGGAGAGGATGGACTTCCTCTCTCTCTCTCTCTCTCTCTCTCTCTCTCTCTCTCTCTCTCTCTCTCTCTCTCTCTCTCACACACACACACACACACACACACACAGTGAAATAAGACACAACAGACTAAAGATCACATCTCTCTCTCTTGCACACAGGGGCAGGCAAACACCACATTTCTCACACTCACTGTGAGACACATACCAGTCTCACACTCACTCACTGAGAGACACATACCAGTCTCACACTCACTCACTGGGAGACGCATACCAGTCTCACACTCACTCACTGGGA
Source organism: Tenrec ecaudatus (assembly GCF_050624435.1). Lineage (NCBI taxonomy): Eukaryota > Metazoa > Chordata > Mammalia > Afrosoricida > Tenrecidae > Tenrec > Tenrec ecaudatus. Next base: position 2,416,101 of record NC_134533.1, on the reverse strand, counting down.
AACGCATACCAGTCTCACACACACTCACTGAGAGACAGACCTAAAGCCTTTCACTTGTATAGAAGAGAGACATTATGTCTTTCTCTCTATCTCTGTCTGTCTCTCTCTCATACACACACACACACACACACACACACACACGGAGAACACACACTATGTTTCTCCCTTAACTTCCAAGAAGAGAGAGAGATTCTGTCTCCCACTGTTGCTCACTCACACACATGTGCACAGGAAAATTAAACACTGTCTCTGAGAGACAGCCGAGGAAACAGTCACCATGTTGTTCACACACTTGGGGAGACCTGTCTGTCTGTCTGTCTTTCTCTGGGCCTTCCACACAGAGGGGAAGACAGACGCCATGTCTCTCTTGCAGAGGATGACAAGACACTGTCTCACAGCCACACCTGGGAAGGACAGAAACATGGTTTCTCACCCACTCAGTGGAAGACACATGCTACCTTCACACATACTCTCAGGGAAAGCCACCCAGAGCGTCTTTCAGACGAGGAGCTCGCAGCCCCCTTCTGTCTGTTTCTGTTTCTCACACACGCACACACTCACACACAGATACTGTGTTGCTCTCACATAAGACTGTGTGTTTCTCTCACATGAGGAAGCTAGATCCCATATCTGTCTGTGTCACACAACACCCAGCAGAGACGAGAACCCCATTTCTCACACCGGGGAAAAGACATGGCACTTCTTTGCTGCATGACTCATGGAGCCCGACCATGCTTCTCGTACACGAGAAGGAAAGGCAGGCGGCACGAGGGGCACACCAAAAATGGAAAATAGCCCCGCTGGGTGGAACTTTGTAGCACTCATTTGTCCCACGAGGTGAGCATCAAGCACCTCGCTCTGAGCTAGTGCCCCCACTGGCCTTGCCTGGGAAGGTTCTCTCTGGTCACTGTGAATTGTTTTGTAAAAGCCGTTTTGCTCAAACCTTGTTTTTTGTGATGGCCAATTTAAGAGAACAGTGTGTTGGCTGTGAAATTTTGTTTCCTGCTTGGGAAGAATGCTGCGGAAACTGTTGTGATGTTGAACACAGCTCACAAGGACAGCGCTATGGGAAAAATTCAAGTGGACGAGTGGTTTTCTCACTTTAAAAAAGGTGAGATTTCAATTGTTGACAAACCTTGTTCTGGACGTTTGTCAACTTCCCAAATGGTCGAAAATGTCTACAAAATTCATGCACTTGTGCTTGAAGACTGACAATGGACATTGAAGAAACGGGAAAGTTACCTGGACTCTCTTCAAACTCGGTTCTGTGCAGTTTAATGGAAGATTTTGGAATGAGAAGGGTCACTGGGAAATTTGTGCCTCTGGTTCTGACTGACCTGGAAAATGAGCTACGAGTGGAAACATTCCGTGCTTTGAAAGGACAGCTCTGAACCAATCCAGACTTTTCCCCAAGGTCATTACTGGTGACCAGAGATGGTGCTATTCTCACAACCCCGAAAGCAGACATCAGTCAAGCCAGTGGAAGATGCCATCGTCACCTCGCCCCCCAAAATCTCAAGTGAAATCAAAGATCAAGACAATGCTCATTTGTTTGTTTGGTTTTTATGTGAGAGGGATAGTGTATTTGGAGTTCGTCCCACTACGTCGGACTGTTCATCAAGCTTTCTATTTAGAGGTTGTGAAAAGATTGTGGAACCGTGGGGGACAAAAAAGACTTGATTTGTGACTGACGGGAGACTGGTTTTGCCGCCACGACAATGCACCTACTCACGCAGCCATCTCAGTGCACCAGTTTTTGGCAAAAAGCAGCACACCTCTTTTGCCCCGTGCACCGTACTCACCTGATCTCGCTTCCTGCGACTTCTTTTTATTTCCGAGACTAAGGAGGGACATGGAAGCAGAGCGATTTGATGATGAGGAAGAGGCGAAGTTAAAACAAGGGAGGTGCTCTCAACCCTCCAAACAGTTGAGTTTGGAAAATCCTTTCAGGACTGGAAGCTGAGATTTGACAAATGTGTTACGTGTAATGTACAGTACTTCGAAGGTGATACGGTTGTTTTGTGAAAAACTTTAAGTACATAATTTTGCAGAAAATTTTTGGTTTTTTGTATGTTTCTTATAGATAAGGAAGACAGATACACTGTGTCCCACATGTGCACACACACACACAGAAGCAGACCCAATGTGTTTCAAGCCCACGAAGATATAGACACCATGTCTCACATATAGCACATGAGGAAACACACACCATAGCACTTACATGCATGGCCGAAGACAGCCATCGTGCTCCCTCTCATACGCACATGCCGAAGGCAGACACCACCCATCAGTGAAGACAAATGCAGCGTCACATACACACACACACACGGGGAGAAAGACCCAATCTCTTCCTCTCCCTCCTCCTTCTCCGGCTCTTTCTCTCTCTCTCTCTCTCTCTCTCTCACACACACACACACACACACACACACACACACACACACACAGATTCACCATGTTGCTTCCATAACTAGAGGCAGACAAATAACATGTCTCTCACACAGACAAGCAACACCAGGGCAGACCCACGGTCTCAAACCCACCCATGGGCCAGGTACATTCATGCCCCCTCTCTCTCATACACATGCACACACAGGGAACATACATACTGTGTGTCTCATTCACAGGCATGAGAAAGACAGAAATAAAGTGTGTCACTCACGGGGAGAAGACTGATAGCAACCTAGATCTCACCCACACAGGGAGAAAAACAACATAGTGTCTCACACAGAAGGCCACACATACCATGTCTCTCACACGCCTACACACGGGAGAGAGACTGCGTGCTTTCCACACACGCAGCAGAAGACACAATGCCAGGGTGCATGTATTCACTGGGGCACAGACATAGAGGAGAAGAGACATCACGCCTGCCTCTGTCTGTCTGTCTGTCTCCTACTTTCTCTGTCTCTCTCTCTGTGTCTCTCTCTCTCACACACACACACGTAAGATGTTGCAATCACACTCTCTAGGAGACAGACTCCTAGCCTCTCCAGTCTCTGTTCCTCTCTGTCTTTCTCTCTCTCTCTCTCTCTCTCTCTCTCTCTCTCTCTCTCTCTCTCTCTCTCTCTCTCTCACACACACACACACACACACACACACAGCCATGGGAAAGACAGGTGAAAGGTCTCATTCAAGGGGGAGTTGACTAATACCGCATCTCTCTCTCTCTCTCTCTCTCACAGACAGACAATATGTGTGTCTCACACCCAAGGCCACAGACACCCTCTTTCTTTCTCACACACTCAGGAGAACAAAATACCACATTTCTCACACACTTGGCGGAAGACACAGCCAGTCTCCTCACACACACTCACTGGGAGACAGGCCCAGTGTCTTCACACTTAGAGGAGAGACAGATGTCATGTCCATCTGCCTGTCTGTCTCTCTCTCAAACGCACATTCAGAGAAATAGGCCCCATGTTTCAAAGACACAAGGGAGTGTGTGTGTGTGTATGTGTGTGTGTGTGTGCGCACCATGTCTCTCTCACACAAACATTGGGAAGGCAGACACCCTACTTCTGAGACACCCAGTGGAAGACAACTGTTGTGTCTCACACGGACACTCATGGCAGCAACCATTGTCTCACACACACAGAAGAAGACAGACACCGTATTTCTCTCTGTGTCACACACACACACACGGGGAGACAGAGACTATGTTTTTAACAAACATACCTGAAGCAAGAAGGACACCATATCTGCCTCACACGCCCATACGTGGGCGAAAGATACTATGTCTGGCACGCAAACCCAGGAGAAGACAGACACGATGCCGTTCTCTTTCACACACGCGCACACACACACACGGGAAAGACAGACAGTGTATTTCTGACAGACGGGGAGAACAAGCATCTGGTCTCTCACACAGACGCCAACTCAAGCCCCATGTGTTGCACTCACAGGCCATCTCCCTAACACACGGGGAGCAGACCCCTTATCTCACGCTTGCTTTCCTGCACAGACAACACGCTGATGCCATGTGTGTCAGTCTGGGCACTTTAGAGAAACAAATCCTCAGAAACTCATGTATAAGAGAGAGTTTTATATAAAGGTTAAGTGCGCATCAAGAAAACATCCCAACCCAGTGCTGCCCAAGCCTAAAGTCCAACATTAACCCATTAACCCATATGTCCAACACCAATCCACAAAGTCCTCCTCCATCTCACAAAACACACACCATGATGCCAACTGCAGGAGGAAAGCCCAGTCAGTGAGTGTGTAAGCATCTCAGCGCTGGCAGGGGTCTCCACATGGCTGCTCCAGCACCCAGGGCTGCATCGGGGTAGGTCCATGTGGCTTCTCCTCAGGGATGTCTTGCAGGAAGTGAGCCTTGCCAGCTGAGGCAGGGAACTGCCTGGTCCAACCATCACAAAGCAAGAGACCCGAGAACTAGAGAGGCGAGGCTCACGGAGCCATTTATCACCCCTGCCCTTCAATTCACCCCACATGTGTTTATCGGCCAGGTTGGTGCAATAAACTAACTACCTCACACACACAGACAAATGACAACTTTGCCTCACACGGCTCACTGAAGACACCATGCGTCTCACACCCACAGGGCAGGCAGACACCACATTCCTCACACTCAGTGGAAGACAAATACAGTCTCACATTCCCTCAGTGGGAGACACACCCAAAGTCTTTCACACGTATAAGGGAAAATAGACATCTGTCTCTCTTTCAGTTTGTCTGTCTCTCAGACACATATACACACACAGACGTAACTAATGTCTCTCAGACACACAGGAGAACACAAGGTCTCTCTCTCTCTCCCACAAACACACACACACACACACACACACACACAAACACACCACATGTTCCTCACACACATAGGGGAAAACAGACACCATGTCACACTCTCTCATACACACACACACACACACACACACACACGAAAGAGAGAAACTGTATTTCACACACTGAGTGGAAGACAAATACGGTGTATCAGACATACACTCCAAATGGGAAATAGAGCCAATGTCTCTCAAGCCATGCGAGCTAAGAACCCCCCCCTCTCTGTTTCATGTCCACACACACCCCTCGGTACTTTGTTTCTCTCACACGTATGGGGAGACGGGGCTACATGCTTTTCACACACAGGGGAGACAGACACCGTGTCTTTCTCATCACACACGGGAGACACAGGCACCACGTGGCTCATCCCAGAGAGAGGCTGAAGCCATGCCGCTCACAGACACCGGCTCAGAGAGACAGACGCCTTGCTTCTCACACAGAAGGAAGTGACCATGTCTCTCACACACAGAGACAGAGCCAGCACGTGAGAATGACGTGCTCTTTCTCTCTCGCACACACACGCACACATGCACACAGGAGACAGACACCGCGTTTCACACACAGTGGGAAGAGGGCATCTGCCTGTTGTCTGGAGCAGACACCTGAGTAAGCAGGAAGCCAGGTCTCATATTCCCAGAGACACAGAGGACAGAGACCGTCTCTCTCTCTCTCTCTCTCTCTCTCTCTCTCTCTCTCTCTCTCTTTCTCTCTCTCTCTCTCTCAGACACACGTATGCACATGCAAGAGTTACCATGTTGCTGACATGACCAAAGGAAGACAGATAGCATGACTGTCATTCACAGACATATCTGTCTGTCTCTCTCTTACACACACACACCCAGAAGACAGATCCACTGCCTCACACATAGCTATACACAGAGTCGGGAGATACATTCTCTCTCTCTCTCTCACACACACACACACACGGAGAGACAGACCCCATGTTTCTCACACACGCAGTCTTACGGACCATCGCTGGGATGCAGACCCAATGTCTTTCGCACATTTGAGAGAAGACAGACATCATGTCTGTCTGTCTCTCTCTGACACACACGCACACACACAGGAGAAAGACACCATGTTCCTGACTCTCACACATACACACTGGAGTGTTCACCGTGTCCTTCACGTACATGGGTGGGGGGCTGGTCGCCATGTCTCTCCCACACAGTCCCTGGAGAGGCAGACACCAGATTTCTCACGCACACGTCCACAGAGAAGAAGACAAACCCCGCATTTCTCTCCCACCGCCCACGTTCTCACAGACACGAGAGACAGACAGACACCTTATTTCTCTTGTGTAGAAACACACACCATACCTCTCTCACACGTGGAAGGACAATCTCTTTCTCTCTCTCGTACACACACAGGAGACACAAGCACCAAATGTGTCACCCAGGATGGAGAACGCAGACGAAACCTCTCTCTCTCATGCACCCCGAACATGTAGACACCCTGTTTCCCACACACTCGGTGCAAGACAAACCCCAAGCGCTTCACATACAGCGCGCAGACACCACATTTCTTGCACAACACACATAGCAGAGACGCGTGTTGCCCACTCCCCTTGCTGACACACGGTCGAGAGAACACCAGTTCTTTTGCACACACAGTGAAAGAAATTTTCTCTATCTCACACACGCACACCCAAGTCAGAGAAAGACACTCTGTTTCTCTTGCACCCACACAGCTGAGTCAGATACCAAGTTATTCACACACGGGCAAGAAGACTGATACCATGCGTGTCTCTCACACACAGGGAGACAGAGAGCATGAGGGTTTCACATGAAAGCTCCAACACCGTGTCTTTCTCACACACGGGCGAGAGGGACACCATACTTCTCACACTCAGTGGAAGACCAAAGCCAGAGCCCCACACATGCGATGGGGAAACAGAACCAGTGTCTCTCCTACACACAGGAGAATCCAAACAACTCTCCCTGTCTCTCTCTCTCACACACACACACACATACGAGAAGCAGGTATTATGTGTCTCATTGGCATGGGAAAGACAGACCTCAAAAGTTTCACACAAGAGGGAGGACATTGACCCTGCTTTTTTCACACGCAGGTGACAAAAAGCATGCGTGTCTCACACAGAGGACTGCAGACACCGTGTGTATTTCACACATACACACATGGACAGACACTGTATTTCTCACACACTGAGTAGAAGACAGATACCAGTCTCACATACATACTTATATACAAATGCATGTCTTCACTGGGAGACAGACCCAATGTCTTTCACACACAAAGGAGGAGACAGACCTCATGTCTCTCTGTCTCTCATGCACACATACACACACAGGAGAGAGAAAGAGGGTCGCCATGTTGCTCGTATGACCATAGGAAGACAGTTAGCATATCTCTCATAGACAGACGCGCACACACAGAAGACAGATCTCTGTCTTACACAGACGCTTGGGGAAGATGCATTCTCTGTCTGTCTCTTACACACACACACACACACACACACACACACAGGAGCAAATAGATACAGTGTTTCTTTTTCACGGGCGTAGGAAGGAGCGATGCATAATGTTTCAAATGATGGGGAGCAGACCTGACACCATACCTCTCTCTCTCACCCACAGGGAGACAGACAACATGCGTGTCCCACACAAAAAAACGACAGAATCCACATCTCTTTCCCATCATTCTTGAGAGACAGATACCATATTTCCCACACACTCCATAAGACCAATGCCTCTCAAATACACTCACGGGGCCAGACTGAATGTCTTTACGCAAATAATAAAATTATATATATTTTTACATTTGTACATGCCTGTATTTAAGCCTCTATAAATGTCTTTTGTCTCCTGGTTCTTTTCTCTGTTTCCTTTTACTTCCCTCTTGTCCTACCATCATGTTCGGCAATCATTCGGGTTTAGTAATTCCTTACTGCTACATTGACCTGGATTGAGTCCCACTAGGCATCGGCCAGTCAGGGTGCAGTATAACACTGATGAAACACACAACTTCCCCTAGTTCTTTGGTGCTTCCTTCCCCCACTATCATGACCTCAGTTCTACCTTACAAATGGAATTAGACCAGAGCGTGCACAGTGCTACAGATAAGAGCCCGCAACACAGGGAATCCAGGACAGATAAACCCCACAGGGCCAACAAGGAGAGTAGAAACACCAGGTGGATTAGGGAAGGTGGGAGGAGAAAGGGAATCAATCACAAGGATCAACCTAGAACCCCTTCCCAGAAGGACAAATAATGGAAAAGTGGGTGAGGGGCAGCAGAAGATGATGTAAGATATGGGGAAAATAATCTATAACTTATCAAAGATTTGTGAGGTAGGGTAGGCATAGCAGGGAAGGGGAAGAAATGGGGAGCTGATATCAGGGCTCAAGTGGGAAGAGAATGCTTTGAAATTGATGATGGCGGCATATGTGCAAATGTGCTTGACACGATGGATGAATGTATAGATTGTGATAAGAGATGTAAGAGCCCCCAAGAAATGTATTAAAAAAAATGAAGAAAATATTCTAAAACTTGTAGTGGTGATGATTGTACAACTCTTCTTGATGTGGAACTGTATGATAGGTGAATTATATGTATGTAATTATATAAAACTGTTGAAAATAAGAAATTTTATTGTGAAAAAAATTAAACATCATATCTGTCTTTCTTACACACACATACATGCACAGTGAGACCAGTCTCTCTCTCTTTCCTTTTCTTTCTGTCTCTTTTACACACACACACACACACACACACACACATACACATACACACACACGGAGCGAGGCCCAATGTCTCTCAGACACATAAAGGAGAACATGTACCTTGTTTGTTTGCCTGTCTCGATCACACACACACACAGTGTCTCAAACACAGGGAGAGATAGAAATGTCTTTCTCTTACACATACATACAGGAAATACGCCATGTCTTACATACAATCTATGGGGAAATTGACATCATGTCCTTTAGACACACGGGAAGACAGACATGAAGCCTCTCTCATACACACACTCAGGGAAGAAAACAACATGTTTCTCACACACAGGGCAAGACATATACCACATCTGTCTGTCTATCTCTCACACACAGACACTGACACGGTGGAATTTAAGTAATGCATCTCAGACACACAGCAGAAGACAGTCTCTCTCTCTCTCTCTCTCTCTCTCTCTCTCTCTCTCTCTCTCTCTCTCTCTCTCTCTCTCTCTCACACACACACACACACACACAGACACACATACACACATTCACAGAGAAATAGCCTGTGTGACAGGTTTTGTAGGAACTTATGGGTGGAGTTTAATCAGGTCTCAGCTTGATTGTAGGGCGGTCAAGATAAATTCTTTCATAAAGACTGACCTCCCATTTCTCTTTCTCCCTGGCGATCAGACCCGGGTGCTGCTGTCTGAGCTAGTCCTTTGACTCAACCCTGTGCTGTGCTACCCATGGGCCGAGCCAACCCGTGGATCCTGTAGCCTTGCCGGCCATCAAAGAGCTTGAGGCTCCATGGGGGCCTGTGTCTCGATGCTCCCACACTGCTGGCTGCCTCCTGTGGCAGCCCTGTTCATCTTGCCTGAAGGTAGATTCTACCATCTGCTTCCTGGACCTGGGACCAGCAGCCACGTGAGTTGAAGGACTTCCTGTATATTAACTGTCCCACGACAGTGGGTTGAACTGAGTCCTCTGTACTGCTGTATGCACTAGCTAGCTGTTACATTCCTTCTTGCTCTACGAACCTATCTATCTATCTATCTATCTATCTATCTATCTATCTATCTATCTATATATATATATATAGAGATATATATAAAATCATAAGTGTCCTGGTTTTGTTTCTCTAGAAAACCCGGCCGAACACACGCTCTTTCTCACACACACACACACACACACACACACACACACACACACACTGGTGAACACATACGCCATGTTTCTTTTTTAACTCACGCTGGGAAACAGACTTCATGTCTCACTCACGCTCAGACACACACAAGAGGAAACAGGTGTCATGATTGTCTGTCTGTCTGTCTCTCGTGCACACACCCACTATGTTTCTCACACACAGGAGAATTCAGACACCCGTCTCTCTCACACACACAGGAAAGCTGAACCATGTTTCTCACATACACCCACAGGAACCAACGTCTCTCACAGACCTCTCTCTCTTTCACACACACACACACACACACACACACACACACACACCATATCTGTCAGACACCTGAAAATGACATGCTCTCTCTCGTTGTGTCTCTCTCTCTGACACACACATGGATACTATGTTTCTGTCACACACACGGGGGAGATAGACCAGACAGTACCTCTTTCTCTCTCTCTCTCTCTCTCTCTCTCTCTCTCTCTCTCTCTCTCTCTCTCTCTCTCTCACACACACACACACACACACACACACACACACACGAGAGAGAGAGAGAGACAGGCAGACAGACAGGTTTCTAATGCATTCAGTAGAAAACAAATATGTCTCTCACACACAGAGAGACAGATACCATATCTTTTTCACACACATGAGAACACAGACACAACTGCTTTGTCCACCCCCACACTGTAGGGACCAGTATCATGTTACACACATGCACACGCTCACATGAGACAAAGTATGGAATGTAAGTGAGAGAAGGCAGACAAACCCTCTCACACACGAGAGTTGTCGACAACCTAGTCAGTGGAAAGCAGCATGTCTCGCACACACTCACAGATTGGCAGACACCGTGTCTTTGTTTCACTGTTTGAAGAAACATGTCTTTTTAATACACACCACAATAGGGTACTCCCCCAAAACAGATATTTTTTTCAAAGCTATGTATTTAAATTTTTTTATAAAACAACCTATCACCTTCACAGTGCTCATAATTATACTTAATACATTTGTCTAATCGACGATTCCATCCTTGGAAACGTTTTTCAAACTCATCTGTCTGGATGGCCGACAGCACCTCCCTCGTCTTTTCTTCACTCTTCTACCTCGTCAAATCGCTGTCCTTTCAGGCCCCTCTGCAGTCACAGCAACAAAAAGAAGTCTCACAGAGCGAGGCCAGGTGAGTCAGGTGCACGTGGCAAGAGAGCAGGCTGTTTTTAGCCAAAAACTGTCACGCGAGATGGCTGCATGAGCAGGTGCATTGTCGTGGTGGCAAACCAGTCTACCGTCTGCCACAAATCAGCCCTTCTATGTCGCACACCTATCTTTTCAGAACCTCGAAACAGAAAGCTTGACGAGCAGTCTGGCCTGGTGGAAACAACTCCCAATGCACTGTGAGTCGACATTTCCATCCATTCAGGAGGTTGACGGACACCCAGAACAAGGTTTGTCATCAATTGACATTTCATCATTTTTGAAACAAGAAAACCACTCGTACACTTGAGTTTTTCCCATAGCGCTGTTCTGGGAAGCGGTGTTCACATCATAATGGTTTCTGCGGCATTTTCCCCGGGTGGGAAACAAAATTTCACAGCCACACACTGATCTCTTAATTCAGCTATCACAAAAAATGTGGTTCAAGTGCAACTACTTTTATGAAAAATTCACTGTGACCAGAGAGAACCTTCCCAGGCAATGCCACTGGGCGTGGTAACACAGAGTGAGTTGCTGGATGCTCACCTAGTGGGAAAAATGTGTGGTCCAGAAGCCCTACTCCGCCCAGCACAATTCCGGGTGTTTTAGGTAGCCCCTCATGTATCCCCACTGGCGCGCACACACACACACACACACACACACACACACCTCCAACACACACACACCAGAACGACTACCATTATGTTTCACGTGCACACATGTACACACACAGCAATTGATCTCGTTTCCCAGATACCAGGAAAAAGACAGATAGCATGTCTCACACACACATGAACTTACCCATGTGTCACATACACACGGGAGACCCAGACCACATCTAACAACTGGAGCAGACACCATATCTCTCTCCTTCTTACACATACACACACACACACACACACACACACGAGGCCCAGACCACATCTGACAACTGGAGACAGACACCATCTCTCTCTCCCTCTTACACACACACACACACACACACACACACACACACACAGGAGGCCCAGACCACATCTGACAACTGGAGACAGACACCATCTCTCTCTCCCTCTTACACACACACACACACACACACACACAGGAGGCCCAGACCACATCTGACAACTGGAGACAGACACCATCTCTCTCTCCCTCTTACACACACACACACACACACACACACACACAGGAGGCCCAGACCACATCTGACAACTGGAGACAGACACCATCTCTCTCTCCCTCTTACACACACACACACACACACACACACACACACACACACACACAAAGAGCATCTATCTGTTGCCTGTAACAGACACCTGGGTAAGCAGGAAGCCATGTTTCTCTCACACCCCCACGTGTCTCTCATATACACAGAGACACAGGAGATGATAGATACCCTGTCTCTCTCTCACACACACAGATACATACACATGCAAGAGAAAGTTACCGTTTTGCTGACACGGCCAGAGGAAGACAAACAGCATGACTGTCATTCACAGCCACACAGGAGATAGATCCGCTGTCTCACACATAGCTATTCACACACTCATGGGGAGATGCGTTCTCTCTCTCTCTCTCTCTCTCTCTCTCTCACACACACACACACACACACACACACACACACACACACACACAGGATAAAGAGATGCCATGTCTCTTTCACAGGCATGGGAAAGACAGCCCAACATGTATGCTTCCCACAGTAGGGACAGGACTGATGCCACACCGCTCTCTCACACACAGGGAGGCAAACAACCTGTGTGTCTCTCACAGAAGACAACAGACGGCCTGCTTCTCACCTGCCCACCCAGGAGAGAGAGAGAGACACCGTCGTTCTCACACATTCTGTGGGAACAAATCCCAGTCTCACACACCCTCACTGGGAGACAGCCTAGTGTCTGTCATGCGTGTAACAGAAGATAGATATCACGCTTGTCTGTCTGTGTGTCTCACACACACCCTGAGGCTTAACCAGTATCTCTCAGATACACAAGAGAAGACAATGTCTCTCTCTTCTCTTTCTGCATCTTTGTCTCACACACATACAACGCAAGCAGAGTCCCGATCTCTCTCACACACACGAAGCAGGGCCTACACTGTATTCTCTCACGCGTTTACACACACACACACACACACACACACTCACTTCCTCAGAACCACACCCCATGTCTCTCACATATGCAGAGGAAGACGATACCATCCCTCTGTCTCCCAGGCCGACAAGACACCATGTCTCTCTCCCATGAAAAGACAGAAACCATACTTGTTTCCCCGCAGCTTCTGCATGTACAACTCCGGGCCACCGACCAGACTCTGCATGCCGTACAGCCATTCCTCACGCCCTTTTCCGAGTCCTCCCACCCCCGCCGACATACGCTCAGTGCCCCTAAGCAGCAACTCCGTCCCCTCTCCCACAGGTCACGTGTGGTCTCTCTCCGTCCCCTCACCCACAGTCACCACAGATCCTGTGTGGTCTCTCTCCGTCCCCTCACCCACAGTCACCACAGATCCTGTGTGGTCTCTCTCCTTCCCCTCACCCACAGTCACCACAGATCCTGTGTGGTCTCTCTCCCACGGTCACCATGGGTCACGTGTGGTCTCTCTCCGTCCCCTCACCCACAGTCACCACAGATCCTGTGTGGTCTCTCTCCTTCCCCTCACCCGCAGTCACCACGGATCCTGTGTGGTCTCTCTCCTTCCCCTCACCCGCAGTCACCACAGATCCTGTGTGGTCTCTCTCCGTCCCCTCACCCACAGTCACCACAGATCCTGTGTGGTCTCTCTCCTTCCCCTCACCCACAGTCACCACAGATCCTGTGTGGTCTCTCTCCCACGGTCACCATGGGTCACGTGTGGTCTCTCTCCGTCCCCTCACCCACAGTCACCACAGATCCTGTGTGGTCTCTCTCCTTCCCCTCACCCGCAGTCACCACGGATCCTGTGTGGTCTCTCTCCTTCCCCTCACCCGCAGTCACCACAGATCCTGTGTGGTCTCTCTCCTTCCCCTCACCCGCAGTCACCACGGATCCTGTGTGGTCTCTCTCCTTCCCCTCACCCGCAGTCACCACGGATCCTGTGTGGTCTCTCTCCTTCCCCTCACCCGCAGTCACCACGGATCCTGTGTGGTCTCTCTCCTTCCCCTCACCCGCAGTCACCACGGATCCTGTGTGGTCTCTCTCCTTCCCCTCACCCACAGTCACCACAGATCATGTGTGGTCTCTCTCCCACGGTCACCATGGGTCACGTGTGGTCTCTCTCCGTCCCCTCACCCGCGGTCACCACGGATCCTGTGTGGTCTCTCTCCCACGGTCACCATGGGTCACGTGTGGTCTCTCTCCGTCCCCTCACCCGCGGTCACCACGGATCCTGTGTGGTCTCTCTCCCACGGTCACCATGGGTCACGTGTGGTCTCTCTCCGTCCCCTCACCCGCAGTCACCACGGATCCTGTGTGGTCTCTCTCCTTCCCCTCACCCACAGTCACCACAGATCATGTGTGGTCTCTCTCCCACGGTCACCATGGGTCACGTGTGGTCTCTCTCCGTCCCCTCACCCGCGGTCACCACGGATCCTGTGTGGTCTCTCTCCCACGGTCACCATGGGTCACGTGTGGTCTCTCTCCGTCCCCTCACCCGCGGTCACCACGGATCCTGTGTGGTCTCTCTCCCACGGTCACCATGGGTCACGTGTGGTCTCTCTCCGTCCCCTCACCCGCAGTCACCACGGATCCTGTGTGGTCTCTCTCCTTCCCCTCACCCACAGTCACCACAGATCATGTGTGGTCTCTCTCCCACGGTCACCATGGGTCACGTGTGGTCTCTCTCCGTCCCCTCACCCGCGGTCACCACGGATCATGTGTGGTCTCTCTCCCGCGGTCACCGCGGGTCACGTGTGGTCTCTCTGTCAGAAGTTTTCTTGACATAATGTTCGCACATCATGCACTGTCGTGGTTAAAAGGGTGGTTTACGTCATCACCATCAGATCTAGTGCTCCCTGCCCCTCTCCCACTCACTGCGCCCCAAATCCCCACGCACCCCTCCATTGCATCCGTTAGCGTCTCTGGGCATCCACAGCCCTGTGCTGCACACACTGGGAACCCCACAGAAACAACAAAAGACCAAACACAGCAAGAAGAAAATAACAATGATACAAAGTTCCAAATGCAAACGCAGAGTAAGAAATAAAGGCCATCCGTGTCCCAAAAGGCAGGTGCGAGATCTCTGTCGTGGAACCAGCGAGAAAGTCCTTGCACGGAGAGGCCGACGGACCAAGTATCATCTTACCGGTGGCTCCGTCCTCCACAGTCAGGCGTGCAGCATCTCTGTCGGGCAGTAAAGCTCTTGAGTGCCTCCCCTGGGGCCGGAGGGGCTTGGCCAGAGGCTTTGGGCTCCCCCAGCCTCCATTGCCTTCCCGCCGTGGGGGTTCGCACTGTAAGGCCTGATTCTTCTCCCTTTGTCCTGTGTGGGTTTTGTTGGTTTCCTCTTTGGATCACGCACACTGGCGTGCTTCATCTGTGTGGACTTGGTTGAGGCCTCTCTCGTTAGATGGCTGCTCAGCGTGTAGCCCCCGGCACTGTTCCGATCGATAGCCAGGCACCATCTGCGTTCTCCACCTCACTTCGCTGTCCCTCCTCATCTGCACCGATCTCGTCCGGAGGCGAGTGTTGAGCGGGGCCGTCTTAGAAGAACCAACTGCTCTTGGCTGAGGCTAGAATTACACGGGAGCCCGGAATCCATCTGCTCGTCCACGGGTTATGCGCATAACCATGCAGAAACCATGTTTCTCACACACGTGTGGAAGACAGCCAGCACATCTCACACATGCACTCCAGGTGAAACCGAACAGATGTCTCTCGTGAACATGGAATCTAACAGACACCCCCCCCCCTCTCTTACACACCCTGTTTCACTCACACACAGGGCATAAGATGAGGTGTTTCTCACACATCGGCGAGCCAGACACCATGTCTTCCGTCTCGCAATGCATGGGAAAGTTAGGCACTGTTTTCTCTCACTGGGGAGAAGATAAGACCCTCTACCTCTCTCACACATCCTCTTGGGAAGACGGACATCATGTTTGTTTGTTATTCACACTTGTGAAGAGGCAGACACTACATTTCTTAATACAAAAAGGAAGACAGATACCATGTCTCTCTCTCACACACACGTTGACACCGTAAATGCCTTTCAAACACAGAAAGCAGACACCATGTCTCTGTCTCTCTCTCTCTCTGACACGCACACACACGAGAGAAGTGTACCATGTCTCACATACAACACATGGGGAAATAGACACCATCTCGCTTACACTGGGGAAGACCCCCACCCCTCTCAGACAACACATGCAATGATGCCCAATGCAGGAAGATCACAGGCTGGTGGGTGGGAAGTCTTGTGGACCCAGTGGTGGTGGAAGCATCTCAGCACTGACCTGGTCTTCATGTGTCTCCTCCAGCTCTCCAGTGTCCCCCAAGCAGGAAAGTGAGGCAGAGAGAGGGGCTCTCACAGGGCTCAGCATGTCTTCACGTGGCTGGTCAACAGGGAGACCAAGGCGGAGAGAAGGGAAGTTCCCAGAATCCTTGTGAGAAGACTGCGTCCACAAGGAGGTACCAGCAGGCTGTGACCTGATTGACAGGCTAGACTCCACCCCGTCGTTCTTTTTTTTAAAACATGACTTTGTTTTTTTGTTTGTTTTTTTAAACATTTTATTGGGAGCTTGTATCACTGTTGTCACACTCCATACATACATCCATTGTCTCAACCACATGTGTACATACGTTGCCATCGTCGTTTTCAAAGCATTTTCTTTCTACTTGAGCCCTTGGTATCAGCTCCTCATTGTTCCCCTCCCTCCCCCTCCCTCCCTCATGAACCCTTGATAATTTATAAATTATTATTATTTTTTCATGTCTTGCACTGTCCGATGTTTCCCCCCACTCCCTTGTCTGTTGTCCATCCCCCTGGGAGGGGGTTATGGGTAGGTCATTGTGATCAGTTCCCCCCTTTCCCCCCACCTTCCCTTTACCCACCTGGTATGGCTACTCTCTCTCAATATTGGTCCCAAGGAGTTTATCTGTCCTGTATTCCCTGTCTTTCCAACTCTTATCTGTACCAGTGTACATGCTCTGGTCTAGCCAGACTTGTAAGATAGAATTATGGTCATGATAGTGGGGGGAGGGAGAATTGAAGAACCAGAGGAAAGCTGCATGGTTCATCAATGCTACACTGCACCCTGACTGGCCCTTCTCCCTACAATCCTTCTGTCAGGGGATGCCCAATTGCTTACAGATTGGCTTTGGGACTCCACTCCACCCATCCCCCCCTCATTCACATTATGATTTTTCACTCTGGATCTTGGATGCCTGATATCTGATCTCATTGACACCTCGTGATCACACAGGCTGGTGTGCTTCTTCCCTGTGAGCATTGTTGTTTCTCAGCTAGCTGGCCGCTTGTTTACCTTCAAGGTTTTAAGACCCCG
Source organism: Tenrec ecaudatus (assembly GCF_050624435.1). Classification (NCBI taxonomy): domain Eukaryota; kingdom Metazoa; phylum Chordata; class Mammalia; order Afrosoricida; family Tenrecidae; genus Tenrec; species Tenrec ecaudatus. The sequence continues at coordinate 2,398,791 of NC_134533.1, read as the reverse complement.
GGTGCTATATCTTTTGGTAGCCGGGCACCATCAACTTTCTTCACCACATTTGCTTATGCACCTGCTTTGTCTTCAGCGATTGTGTTGGGAAGGTGGGCATCTCAGAATGCCAGATTATTAGAATAAAGTGTTCTTGTGTTGAGGGAGTACTTGATTAGAGGCCCAGTGTCCATCTATGTCCTCAGCACTAAACCTGTAAACATATGGACATAGATCTATCTCCCCATTGTCATATAAATATATTTATATATGTACATGCCTATATTTGGATCTCTATAAATACCCTTTGCCTCCTAGTTCTTTCCTCTATTTCCTTTTACTTTCCTCTTGTCCCACTATCATGCTCAGCCTTCATTTGGGTTTCAGGAATTCCTCTTGGTTACATTGCCCTTGATCAAGCCCTACCAGGCCTCCTCCACCCTCCTCGCCATCAATGTTTGGTCACTTGTTGTTCCCTTGTTCCTGGGTTTGTTAACTCCCACTTCGTTTCCCCTTACTTCCCCCTCTCCTATGTCCCCTGGAACTGTTGTTCCGTTGTTCTCTCTTCCGGGTTGTTTATCCCACCTTCCCCATCCAGAGAGATACGCAGGGACAACAATGTGCACAAACACAAGACCCAGCACAACAAAGCAACCATAAAAATTAGAACAATAGCTACCACCACACAACAAAAGCCACGACAAAAACAAACAGAAAGCCGATCACTAGTTCAGGGTCTGTTTGTTGTCCTTTATGAGTATTTTCCAGTCGCATCTGATGGGGTGCCACACTGTGTATCCTGGGACTTCATTGCTCTGCTCCCCTTGCTGCTCGGTTGCACGCCCCCAGTGTCTTGCCTTGGTGTGGTGGGGCCAGCGTGGGCTCACTTCCCACTGTGTGTATCCAGTGTTGTCTCCCGTGGTGCTGTGGGTCAGTGAGGAACGCCGTGTCTCGTGGTGGGGCCGGCCTGTGGTCCTCTCTGTACATTGGCTGCTCTGAGCAGGAATATTGTCCTCAGGGCTTGGTGGACCAGGATGAGCTTCACTCTATTTTCCTCCCTGTCCGTCTGCTCCTGGGTGCTCTGACCGACACGTCTCTCTCTTGAGCTGTAGCCTCAGTGCTGTCCTCTGAAATGAATTCTCTCGGTGGGGTGGGGGGTCACCCCTTCACGCTTAATACCCTCAAGTTGACACGAGATTATGTAACTACCAGAGACAGACTCAGGTCTCTATCACACACAAGGGGAAATAGATACCATCTCTCTCTCTTTGTGTCTCACAGTTGGAAACATGCTCCGTGTGTCTCACACACAGGGGAAGACAGACGTGCCTCTCTCACTTACACACACACACACACACACACACAGAAACGGTCCCTATTTCCAGCACACACAGACATCACGTGTGTCTCTCACACAAACATGTGCAGGAGACTTAAATCATGTCTCTGAGATACACAGGGCCAAACAGACTCCACGTTTCTGACACACGAGACAGATATGATTGTGTGTGTCTCGCACACACAGAGAACCAAACCCCACGTTTCTCACACACACGCCGACCGACAAGACACCGAGTCTCTTGTACTCATGAGAAAGACAGAAACCGTTTGCATTTCTCGTGCACGCAGGACAGACAGTACCACCTCTCTCACACACACGCAAGGGAAACGGAGCCAATGTCTCTCACCTGCGTGGGAGCTTGCAGACCCTTCTGTCTGTCATGTGCACATCGAAACTTTGGTTCTCACACAGCTGGGGAGACAGGGCCACACATTTCTCACCATAACACAGGAGAGAGGCACCGCATTGCCCCCCCAGGGAGTAGGTAAAACCGTACCTCTCTCACAGGCACCTCTCTGGGAGGCAACCCCATGTTTCTCACGCACACAGGAGGAAGGTACTGTGTCTCCCACACAGAGACAAAGGCACCACCCAGCTCTCAGCTGCCACGAGAAAGACATGCACCGTCTCTGTCTCACACGCACACACGCAAAACACTTTGAAATGTACCAAATACATCCGAAACATGGGAAGCTAGACACCATGACTTTCCCTTTTCTTACTCACAAACAAACACACACACACACACACACTCAGAAAATGACTCAACGCCTCTCACCAGGAGAGACAGACACCTCGCCTCTTTCTTACACACACAGGGGGAGACAGACACCAATGTCTCTCACCAGAGTGAGGAGACAGACATTCCCCCCACCCCCTCTCACACACACATACACACAGGAGAAACAGACACGTTTCTCACACTTATTGTGGAAAACAAATATCACGTCTCGCTCACATAGAGACAGTGCCATGTGTTTTTCACACACACTAGAACACAACACCATATCCTCTCTAACCCCCCCCCCACACACACCAAAGAGACTGACCCACAGTACATGCACACAGACAGAAAGATCACACGTGCTGCTGACACACAAGGAGGGAGACCAAAGCCAGGCCTTTCACACAGATATCAACCAAGGCAGACCCCTGGTCACATGCCCAGGACAGACACATACCACATGCCTCTCACACCTGTGGAGACAGTCTCTTACACACACAAACTTAGGAGAGAACTACATCATGTCTCACATACTGCACATGGGGAAACAGACATGTCTCTTACACACACACAGGGGAAGACACCATGAAGTCTCTCTCACACACACATACTCAGAAGAAAACACCATGTTTCTTACACACAGGGGAAGACAAAGCCATGTCACACACAAACACATGTGCAGAAAGACAGACCTAGTAGCTTTCAGAGCAGACACACACCGTGTCTGTCTGTCTCTCACACACATGCACTCATGCACACACACACACTGACAGATTAAGTAATGTATCTCAGACACACAGGAGGAGAGAGTCGCTCTCTCTCACACACACACGCACATGAGAAAGATAGAAGCCGTGTTTCAGTGGAAGACAGATATCACGTCTCACACGTACACTCAAAGGGAGGTAGGACCAATGTGTCTCACAGACATGGGAGCTAACCGACACCTCTCTGTCACACCCACACCGTGTTCCTCTTCCCCTTCTGGGAAGACAAGCGTCCATGTGTCTTGCGTGGACGAGACGGACGTGTCTGCCTCACTACACACTGGGGGAGGCAGACACCACGTGTGCCACACTGCCGAATAGATGAGGCGCCGCACCTCCACGACACACACTCTCTGGGACACGCACCATTGTTCTTTTACACACATGCAGGAGAGGCACACACTGCTGCTCACACACACGACACCAGATGTGGACCGCATGTTTCCCACCTACCCAGGGAAAGACCCCATGTCTCACCCCCACAGAGAAGACACACATGTCTCTAACACCCGAGAGACAGACAGCAGATTCCTGTCTGTCTCTCTCACACACCTCACATACAGAGGAGATAGCCAACATGCCTGACACTCCTCATGTCTCTGTCTGTCCTTCTGTAGCTCTCTCACACAAACGCACACACACACACACACACAAACAGACACCATGACCATGTCTCCCACCATGACCCCCTCACACACACCGGAGAGATAGACACCATATTTCTTGCATACTTAGTGCAAGACAAAGGTCTTCAGACACAGAAGACAGACACACACACACACACACACACATACACACACACACACACACACAAAGAGAAACACCAGGCTTCTCACATACCAGGAGTCACAGCTAATGTCTGTCTCACACACCGAGGAAGGTCGACACCATGTCTCTCCCGTACGCGGGGGAAGTAATTCCATGACCCCACCATCTCCTCAGCACGCAACGGAGAGACAGATACCACGTTTCTCACATGCTCTGGGGTAGACAGACCCAATGTCTTTAACAAACACACCCAGCAGAAGGAGGGTACAGTTTTCCTCTCACACATCACATGGGAGAGACAGACACATGTGTCTGTCTGTCTGTGTCTAACACGCAGACATAGAAATGACAAATATGAGAAACATGCACCATGTCTGTCTGTCTTTCCCTTGCATACACACATAAATAGACCCATGTCTGTCTCACACAGAAACACACACTCACCCCCCCACCACATACACAAAATAACATGCAATTTCTCACACGTTGGAAGAAACAGTATGTTTCGCTCACATTCATGGGGAAACAGGTAACTTCTCTCTGTCTCTGTCTCTCATACACACAGGCATGGAAACATGTCCGATGTGTCCGTCTCACACACACAGGAAAAACAGACTCTATTTCTCACACACTCAGAGGAAGACATGCTGCTGTTGCAAACACACTCAGTGTAGGCAGACCCAATGTCCTCCACACGTGTAGAAGACAGACCTCATAGCTGTTGTCTGTCTCCTCTTCCACACACGCGCGCGCACAGAGACAGACACCGTGTCTTTCACACATGGGGGAGGGACACACACTATGACATCTGTAGCACTCACACGTGGATGAAACACAGAGAGACAGACACCGTGGTTTTCTGTACATGGAACACGTGGAAAACACCAGCCTCACTCCCACCGACTCCCTGTGGAGGCCTGGAGCCCCTGTGGGTCTCTGAGACGGTCACTTTTCATGGGGACACAGTCCCACCTTTCCCTGGAAGAGTAGCTGGCAGCAATGACAAGCACCTTGTCGCTCTCTCCTGCACACTGCCCTCACCTCCACCTACCCGTGCGTATGTGCGTATACGTGTGTGCACCCCCACTCACCCACGCGTGTGTGCGTATACGTGTGTGCACCCCCCAAAGACAGATACTCTGTTTCTCTTTCACAGCCATGGGAAAGAAACACACCACACCTTTCACACAAGGAAGAAAGCAGGCCGTCTCTGTCTCTCTCTCTCTCTCTCTCTCTCATACACAAACACACACAGCAGACAGACACTTGATCCCTTTTTTACACACCTCCTCACAGAATCACAGGGAAGACACATTCGCTCCTGCTCTCATTCTGTATCATTTCGCCTGCCTCTTTCTCTCTTACACACACACACACACACACACACACACACACACACACACACACGGAAACAAGACACTCAGAGGCCCATGGTGAAGATAAGGCGTACTGCAGAGAAGGGTGCTTTGTCTCCCACAGACACACAGCAAGACAGACACCACATCTCTGACACACAGACTGGGAGGCAGACACACAGGGAGCCAGATACCAATTTACCGATTCCCTGAGTAGTAGGCCTTTACCACAGATCACACAGACGGAGATAGAGCAAGATGTGTTAAAATCATTTTATTTGGGGATCGTACCACTCCTCACAATCCATCCATCCATCCAACCATCCATCCATCCACCCATCTATCCATCATCCATCATCCATCCATCCATCCATCCATCCATCCATCCATCCATCCATCCATCCATCCATCCATCCATCCACTGTGTCAAGCAATGTGTACGTTTGTTGCCATCGTCATTCTACCTGAGCCCGGAGATCCAGTTGTTCTGACATCCTGAGTAGAAGCCCTTTCCCAAGTCCCGCGTGGACTCAGAAGGGACCGACACGGTGTTCCTGGCACACTGCGTGGTAGGCCTTTAAGTGCTGTAACACAGACACACAGTCAGACACTCGGCGGCGGGGCTTTAGCACATCGCACGCAGAGACACCGGGAGTCAGAGACCATTTTTCGGACAGTCTGAATAGAATCTTTGACCAGGTCTCACGCAGACCCGCAGCGGAGGCAGCCCCATGACTATGTCGCACTGACTAGTAGGGCTTCCCCACATCACACTGAGCCACACGGAGGCAGATAACAATTCTCTGACTGTCAGGGCGGAGGGCTCTCACCGTGTCGCCCACGGACAGAGACACACAGACACCATGACTCTGGCACACTGAGCAGTAGGCCTTGGCCACGTCTCACACAGGCCCACAGGGATATGGTGACGATTTCCCGACCCATTCTTCGGCAGGCCTTTACACATCTCACGCACACACACGGGGAGTCAGATACATTTTCCTGACATGCTGAATAGAATCTTTAATCAGGGCGCACACAGACACACAGAGAGTGAGACACCATGTTTCTTTCTTCCTTTTTAAAAAATCATTTTATTGGGGGATCGCTCATACAACTCTTATCACAATCCATACATACATCAATTGTGTAAAGCACATTTGTACATTCATTGCCCTCAACAGTCTCAATACATTTGCTCTCCACTTAAGTCCCTGGCATCAGCTCCTTATTTCCCCCCCTCCTTCCCCACTCCCAACTGCCTCATGAATCCTTGATAATTTATAAATTGTTATTTTGTCATGTCTTACACTGTCAGACTAATCCCTTCACCCACTTGTCGTCCGTCCCCCAGGGAGGAGGTCACATGTAGATCCTTGTAATCAGTTCCCACTTTCCACCCCACCCTCCCCCCACCCTTCCGGTATTGTCACTCTCAGCACTGGTCCTGAAGGGACCATCTGTCCTGGATTCCCTGGGTTTCTAGTTCCTCTCTGTACCAGTGTACATCCTCTGGTCTAGTCAGATTTGTAAGGTAGAATTGGGATCATGGTAGTCGGGGGGTGTGGGGAGGAAGTATTTAGGAACTAGAGGAAAGCTGTATGTTTCATCATTGCTACATCGCACCCTGACTGGCTCGTCTCCTCCCCTAGACCCCTCTGCAAGGGGATCTCCAGTGGCCAACAAATGGGCTTTGGGTCTCTACTCCGCCCTCCTACCCTCATTCATTATGATAAGATTTTTTGTGCTGATGATGCCTGATACCTGATCCCTTAACACCTCGTGATTGCACAGGCTGCTGTGCTTCTTCCATGTGGGCTTTGTTACTTCTGAGCTAGATGACCGCTTGTTTACCTTCAAGCCTTTAAGACCCCAGACGCTATACCTTTGGATAGCCGGGCACCATCAGCTTTCTTCACCACATTTGCTTATGCACCCATTTGTCTTCAGCAATCTTGTCGGGAAGGTGAGCATCATGGAATGCCAGTTTAATAGAACAAAGTATTCTTGCGTTGAGGGAGTACTTGAGTGGAGGCCCAATGTCCATCTGCTACCTTAATATTAAACCTATAAATATATGCACATAGATCTATTTCCCCATCCTCATATATAAGTATATTTACATGTGCACATGCCTTTATTTAGACCTCTGTAAATGTCCTTTACCTCATATCTCTTCCTCTATTTCCTTTTATTTTCCTCTTGTCCCACTGTCATGTTTAGCCTTCATTTGGGTTTCAGTAATTCCACTTGGTTACATTAACCTTGATCAGTCCCTACCAGGCCTCCTACACCCTCCTCACCACCGATTTGGATCACTTATTGTTCCCTTGTCCCTGGGCTTGTTAACACCACCTCCTTTCCCCGCACCTCCCCCTCTCCACGGAACGGTCAGTCCCACTGTTTTCTCCTCCAGATTGTCCATCCAGCCTATCTTATTTAGACAGACCTGCAGAGATAATAACCTGCACACAAACAAGACAGAGCAAAGCCGAGCAACAAAAGAAAACAAAACAACACCAGCAAAAGGCCACTGGTTAAACAAGAACAGCAGCAACAACAACAACAAAGAAAAGCTGGTAGTTAGCTCAAGGTCTGTTGGTTGGCCTTTAGGAGTGTTTTCTGATCGAGTCTGATGGGGCGCCAAGTCCTGGCCCCAAAGTCTATTTTTGGTACTCCCTGGGGACCTCATTACTCTGTTCCCCTTGCTGCTCTGTTAGTAGAAGGCTTTTTACCACGTCTCACACAGAAATAAAGGAGGGACAGACACCATGTCTCGCACACGAAGTAGAGAGTCACTGTGTCTTTCTGTGTGTCTGTCGGTCTCTCTTATCTCTTTGTCTGTCTGTCTCTCTCTCACACACACAGAGAAAACCAGTGCTATTCCTCTGTCTCTCACACACACTTGCTGGAGAGTATGCATGTCCGTCCAATACAGAGAAGAAGATGGACACCAGGTTTCTCTCACACGAACATGAGAGACACAGACAGACAGACACCACGTTTCTCACGCCCTCAGTTGCGGACACAGCCAGTCTCCTCACACGCACTCACTGGGAGACAGACCCAATGTCTTCACACTTAGAGGAGAGTCAGACATCATGTCTGTCTGCCTGCCTGGCTTCCTCTTTCACTCTCTCTCTTTTTTTTTTCTCTCTCTCTCTACACACACACACACACACACACAGTCTTAACCAGTGTCTCCAGATACACACACACACACACACACACACACACAGTCTTAACCAGTATCTCCAGATACACACACACACACACACACACACACACACACACACAGTCTTAACCAGTGTCTCCAGACACCAGGTCTCTCTTTCTCTGAGAGAGAAAGAGAAACAGACACTATTTTTCTCACCCACATTGAGGAAAATCTACACCAGGTGTCTCACAGAAAGACACATAGCCCCACCCCCTGGTACACCCCACTGTGTTCACACACCCAGGTCAGGCAGACACCCTATGTTCCTTGTCCTCAGTGAAGATAAAGACCATTGCTCACGCATACATGCAAGGTGGAAACAGAATCAACATCTCTCATACACACAGGAGAAGACAGACAACTTCCCTGTGTAGTACACACACGCATGCACACACACACAGCATGTCCCTCTCACACCGGGGAGAACAGACAACGTGTCTCTCACACACACCCCTAGGAGAGACACCATGTTCTTCTGCCATGTGCCGCCCTTGCCCCTCACGATAAAGGCGACACCACTTTCACATGTGTGCACCATCTCTCTCTCCCACGCACACATACACAAGGGAAGACTGAACCAGCGTCTCACATGGGGAGGGAGACAGATGCCACGTGTTTCTCTCTCACGCCCACTGGACACAGACCTAGCAGCCACGTAGCTCACACCCACGGGGAAAGACCGAGAAGGTAGGCTCTCACCTAGACAGAGACTGCGTGCCTCACCTACACACACACGAGGAGACAGACAGCACGTCTCTCTCAGATGCACACTAGCGACAGACCCTAAACATCAACACCATACATCTCGCTCTCACACGAACTGGAGAGACAGACACCGTGTCTCTCGCACACAGGAGAAAGACAGGCACCATGCTTCTGCCACAAACATCCATGGAGACAGACCCCATGTGTCACACAGGCAGGAGGAAACAGTGTCCATCTCGCAGACACACAGCGGAGAGGCAGACCCCCTATTCCTCACACTCCACAAAGGACAGCTCCATGCCACACGCATCGCACACAGATGCACAGGCGGGAAGGGAGGCCCACGGTGTCGTCCCCACGAAGCAGTACAGATACCACGTACCTTTCTGTCTTCCATGTACAGACAGACCCCACGTCTCTTCCCAACGCAGGCCCAGATGGGCACTGCGCGACGCGGGGTCGACGAGGGAGACAGATCAAGGGACGCTCGTTTATGTGTAAGAGAGCATTTTCTTTTTAATCATTTTATTGTCTTACACACAGGAGAGACACAGGGAGGAGAAGCATACAGAAGATGATACTATCACACACACACGAGACGGACACCATGTCTCTCACACCTCTGCATGTACACAGAGCTATGACAGTGAGGTTCTCGTAGCCCAGTAAAGGGGATTGGACCACTTGCTAATTATGCAGACAAGGTGGCTAGGACGCTAATGAGAGGCTTGATAATTTTCCCATCCTGTTAGCCACCCAGTGGGTAAAGCGAGGCTGGCCGGCCACCATGAGCAGAAGCTCTAGGGATGTCCTGGGACCTGGGATCCCTGCTCTGGGGACCTCCGGGACCCAGGAGACAGAGAGCGGGCTGTCACTCTGGACACAGCAGACGGCTGTGTGAACGCTTTCTTCTTGGTCGCACCCCATCCTCTTCCCTTGGCCCTCCACAGCTCCCCCACCCTTTCCGGAGAGGGCCCGTTCTTGCCGTGAGAGCATACTATCAAACTTTTACTCATAAAAACCTTAGGTGACTGGACATCCCCTTACGGAAGGGTCGCAGGGAGGAGACAAGTCAATTAGGGTGTAATGTAGCAACGATGAAACATACAACTTTTCTCTAGTTCCTAAATGCTTCCTCCCCGTAACTATCATGATCCCAATTCTACCTTACAAATCTGGCTAGACCAGAGGAGGCACACTGGTACAGAAAGGAAATGGAAACACAGGGAATCCAGGGTGGATGATCCCTTCAGGACAAGTGCTGAGAAGTGGTGATACGGGGAGGATGGGGTAGAAAGGGGGAACTGATTATAAGGATCTACATATAACCTCCTCCCTGGGGGATGAACAGAAAAGTGGGTGAAGGGAGACGTTGGACAGTGTGAGATATGACAAAATAATAATTTATAAATTATCAAGGGTTCATGAGGGAGGGGGGAAATGAGCTGATGCCAGGTGTTTATATGGAGAGCAAATGTTTTGAGAATGATGAGGGTAACGAATGTACAAATGTGCTTTACAGAATTGATGGATGCATGGATGGTGATAAGAGTTGTATGAGCCCCCAATAAAATGATTAAAAAATAAAAACTTACTTTCACTTAAAGAGAGAGAGAGAGGGGCTGTGAGAAGTAGGTGAGAGAGATGGCAGCAGCAGAACCGAGAGACCAGGCCCAGGTGGTGTAATGAACGTCCTGGCCCGCAGAGCGAGGGTGGAAGGAGAGCTGAGCCCCTGCAAGCAGGAGGCCTGTGGGGTGGGCGTGGAATGCCCCCTGGCCTTTGTCAGGGGAGCTAAAGAGTGTTAGAACCTGTGCCCTGTCGTGACAGGAGGCCAGAGCAGCCCGAGGCCCGAGGGACTCGGGAGCTGGGAAAGACGTGCTTGCTGGCACAGCCGAGACACAGCTGTCCAGATAAGAGAACTGTCTCTGGGGTCAAACCGGAGAATTAAAAAGACAGTGATTGGTATCAAGTCAATTCTGACTCACAGCACCCCTATAGGATAGGGTAGAACTGCCCCTTGGGTTTGGGGGATTTACATTTGTGGGAACCGGCAGCCTCATCATCTCTCCCACAGAATGCCTGGTGGGTTTGAGCTGCTAACCTTGCTAACTGCCTGTGTGGCTAACGCCGCTCCTCGTGCCTGTGCACAGGGAGGTGTCGATCAACAGCTGTGGAGCCAATGGAGCTCCAAGTCTGTGGGCCAGATGTCAGGCCGGAGGCTTCTCCTGACTTACGAAGCTGCAGGAGCCGATGAGCCCAAGGTCAGCAATTCAGGCGGCAGGCTTCTAGCTGCAACAGCAAACTAGCCCTAGGTCAGCAGTCTGCTGACAAATCCAGAGACCGCCAGGCAAGACAGCAGGCCGCGGGCTCGAGTCCTCAGAAGCAGAGGTCGGATGATGAGCTAGACGCAGGATCCAGACCAGCAAAAAACAAGCCAGCTTTCCCACACCCTCCATTGATATTGGAAGCAGGGCACAGCCTCAAGATGGCACCGTGGGAGAACCCAATGGTTCAACTGCCAAACCACTGGGAATCCCAGCCCAGGTGAGGCTTATGCGGTCTAACTTTCATCCTTCTGTAAAGTAGGCCCCAAAGGGCTATGCATCTTACCTGTAGTTCTGTGTGGCTGTTGCCGTGAATCTCGGAGCTCGGCAGGACAAGAGTGCCATGGGAGGCAAGGCTGGGCTCAGAATGGGGTAAAAGGTGGGAGAGGCGGGCCGGGTGGCCTCCACACCGCAGGAGTGAGCCTTGGGCCGATACGATGGCAATTCTCCCCTGAGACAGCAGCGTGGGGGCCACAGCTGACCTCCTCCTGCTGCAACAGCAAAAAGGGGAATCCAGCCCCAAGACTGATTGCCACAAGGTGAGGTCCGTCCGGCAGGCCTCGCCCTCTGTCCTCCTTGACCTGACCTTCCGTCCCTGGCACTCACAGGCAGCATGGGCAGCATGAGGCGCTCACAGGTCAGCATCAGAAAACAGCAAGGATGGGCTTGTGGCCTCGGCAGCTCCTCTCCTCGGCCAGCAGTCGGGTCTTGCTCGGGTCCTCGGCCTCTCAGCCAGGTGGTCCCCTGGCCTCTGCTTCTGATCCAGGCACCCGACTGCCGCTCTGCCTCCCCTCCCCCTGCTCCCAGAGGTGCGGCTCTTGGGGTGGCTTCCCTGCTGCCCCCAGCACTCTGTGCCTGCGCCCGTCATTCCCCTGGAGGTGATAAATGTAGGAGACAGGAATGAGCCAGGCCAAACACAACCCACTTCTTTAGCAACTCGCCGTGGGCAGTACGTGGGTGTGTATTACATTGTTCTTGCTGACCTTTCAGATTAAAGTGTTTCACTAAAAAGTTAAGAAACCAATGGCAAAATCAAGATTTTTATTTATTTATTTATGTTGGCCACTTGTTTGGTGCTAGGTTCTATCCAGTGGTTACACCTCAGCGGCATCGTGTTAGCCTGAACAGCGCTGCTGGGCCCTGGGCCTCCCTCACGGTTGTTATGGTTGAGCCCCTGGGTCAGTCTGTCTTGCCGAGGGTGGTCTTCTTCCTCACTGGCCGGCTACCTTACCAAGCACGATGTCCTTCTCCAGGGACCAGCCTCTCCTGACAGCACGTCCACAATAGGGGAGATGGAGTCTTGCCATCCTTGCCTCTAAAGAGCACTCTGATTGTCCTGGTCCTTGGCGGTCCACGGGACCTTCCGGCGTCTTCGCCTGCACTGGCCTTCAATCGCATCGATGACTCTCCGGGTCTCCCTGATTCCACGTCCAACTTCCATGCGCATATGAGGTGACTGGAAATACCATGGCTCGGGTCAGGCGCCCCTAGTCCTCAAAGGGACCTCTTTGCGTTTCAGCGCTTTACGGAGGTGTTGTGCAGCCGATTGACACAGTGCCGCGTATCATTTGGTTTCTGGACTGTGGCTTCCACAAGAGCTGGTTGTGGATCCAAGCAAAATGAAATCTTGACAACACCAGTCTTGTTATCACCGGGTCCGCTATTGGCTGAGTTGTGAGGATTTTCATTTTAATTCATCTTTATGTGGAGCTGCGGTCCATACCGAAGGCTGTGGTCTGGGATTTTCACCAGCAAGCGTCTCGTGTCTCCTCCCTTCCTTTGTTTGTCATGACGTTCACCAATAATCACCTTCAAAATCCAGACCCCCTCCAGCTACTGTCTTTGTAACCCACACATCCTGGTTTCCTGTTTAGATGAGCGTGCACACCAAGGGCAGTCAGCCAACAATGACATAGAACACAAGCAGAGACCTCAGTCTAAGAGAAAGCTGATGGTGCCTGGCTATTAACAGCTATAGGGTCTGTAACCTTAAAGGCTTGAAGTTCAACAGGCGGCCATCTAGCCGAGAAGGCAGCAAAGTCCACGTGGAAGAAGCACACCAGCATTTGCAATTACAAGGTGTCTATGAGATCAGATAACAGGCATCAGAAGACCCAACACAAATGACCATATTGTTGAGAACAAGGGAGGTCAGAGTAGAGACCCCAGACCCATCTGTAGACCACTGGACATGCCTTCACAGAAGGTGACCAGGAAGGGATGAGTTGGCCCGGCTGCAGTAGAACACCAACAGCCCACAGCATTCCTCTGGTTCGTTGAGGAGGGATGCTCACCTCCACTAGCATGACCTCGGCTCGACCTTACAACTCCAGCTGCACCGGAGCACGGACACTGGTACAGACAAGCGCTCTGGACACGCGGAATCCAGGACAGATAACCCCCTCAGGAACAGAAATGGGAGTAGCGATATCAAGCGGGTTGAGGAAGGTGTGGGGGAGAAGGGCGGGAAAAGGTGGAACCGATCCCAACGATCCATGTATAATTCCCCCCACCCCACCCCACCCCAAAGGAGAAGAACAGCAGAAACGTGGGTGAAGGGAGACAGAGGTTGCTGTAAGATATGAAAATAATAATAATTTATAATTTTTCAAGGGGTCACGAGGGTGGAGGAGGAAGGAGGGCAAAAAGAGGGAGCTGATACTAAGGGTTCGATAGAAAGTAAATGTTTAGAAATAATGATGGCAACATATGTACAAATACGCGTGATACAATTGATGTAGGGATTGTTGTAAGAGCCCCGATAAAATAATCTTTTAATAATAATAATAAACCTCAAAGAAACTCAATGGCATTGCGTCGATGCCGACGCAGTCCATTGCCTGGCCACAGCCCTGCCAGGGCTCCCTGCAGATCGGGGTGCATTTTGAAAAGGGGGAGGCATTCCCTGGCCAAGCCTGTGCCGCCGCTTCGTTCCCACAATCACTGGAACCTCAGCTGCCTATGTTGCCGCTGTGGCTTCCAGTGCCCTGGCAAAGGGGCACCGAGAGAGAAAGGTGCTGCTTTCCGATTCTCTGCAGGGTGACAGCCCCGGAAAGCCCACGGGGGCGGTTCCACCCTGTCCTAAGGGGTCGCTGGGAGCCGGGAAGGAGGGCGAGGCTGTGTGCGTTGGTCAAGAAGCTGGTCTCCGACCATCCTGCGGTGGGAGGAGATTGGCTCGGTGGGAGGAGATTGGCTCCGGCCTCCGGAGAGGGCGAGAATCGGACCACACCCATTGTGTAATGGTTACCCCTGTTACTATCCCTTAGGAATCATATGCTACAGCCGAGGGCAGCAGGGACCCTGCCCAGGGGTCTCCCCCGCCACCCGCCCCTGGTCAGGGGATCCTCATCACTGTCTGTTGGCCAAATGTGGCCTAATGTGCTCGTCAGGGACAGAGTGTCACCTGGTCCCCTGGCCCAGGAGCACGCCCTCTTGGAGTACAGGGGTCTAATTGGGCTCTTGTGAGGCTTCACGCCCCTGCTCACAGAAGATTCAAAGTCCGGCAGCCCGCTAAGTGGACCAAGCCATCTCACAACTCTCAGGCCAGAGGGCCCCTTGGAGGCAAGGATGGCGAGACGTCCTGCAGGAGGACAGGAGGCGGACCTGGGCATGCTGGGTGGACAGTGGCTGCAGCAATGGGCTCAAACGGAGCAACAGCTCATTCTGCTTTGAGTCAGGCCTCTGATGGTGCCCGGTGCCAAGAACCGTGTGGCCGATGAGGAGCCCCTGCCTATCACCCAGAGCTTGCCCAGTGGGACCCCCGATGAGACAGACCCCATGGTAGACCTGGACGCAGTGCCTGGGCTCAGCCACACCTCATGCAGGGGGTCAGACGGTCACTGCAGTGGCAGGTCAGTCACGAACAGTGTGGCAGCTTACTTCATGGAGGCCAGCTTGCTCCTGGGGAAGCCCTGAGCGCCCTTTCCTCTCCCCTAGCACCCTCCCTCCCCGGCAGCCCCATGGGGCTAGGACAGGAGTCTCGCCCAGAACGCTGGACTCTGAAGGAATGATACCACAAGCCCTCAGGACCAACTGTTGCCAGGGGGCTATGGAGTGGAGTCGGACTCACAGTGACCCCCGCAGAACAGAGCTCAACAGGCCCATCCTGGCGCCTCACACTTGTCCTGGTTGAACCCCGTGCCCTCCTCCTTCCCAACGAGCACGATGCCCTTCTCCTTCTCCAGGCTGCTCCTTGGCCCAGAGAAGGAGCCCCTCCACCCCCGCCACGCCTCTCCGACTTGTCTGTTCTCCCAGCCACCACGTCCTGTCACTGTTCCCCACCAGAAGCATTTGTCTGTGGTCTCCCGAGTCGCTGCCTGGCTCTCACCACACATGAGATGATGGGAAGGACCACGGCGTGGGTCACGGACATGGTTGTGCCTGGCCTCACGGCACAGTGCGCTCAAGTCGGGGAGATGATCCGGGTCAGAGACCCCCAAACTCATGGCCATGGAGCCTGTCCCGACTCATAGTGATCCCAAAGGATGGCGCAGACGTGCCCCCCGTGGGTATCCAAGGCTATGAGTCTGTCCAGGAACCGACAGCCTCATCGCTCTTACTCTGGAGCAGCTGGGAGTGGGGGTTCACCTGCTGACCTTGCGGTCAGGAGTCCCACTTATAAACCACCAGGCCTCCTACTGACAGCTGGCTAGAATGGGGATACAGGGGGCTGTCTCCACCGAATGCCGACGTTAAACGAAATTAGCTGCTGATGCCACCATAAAGGTTGGAAAGAAAGCAGGCACGCTAAGTAGACGCCTATGGGACAATCCAGAGCTGGGCATGCTCAGGTCAAAGTCACAAGTCACCTAGGCCCAGGTGAAGGGACGCCTGGGCCCACACACACGACGCTAGGCACAGGACATCATGCAGCTGAGCCAATAAGATCGGCCAAGACCTTCAACCCCACCTCCCCAGCCAGTGGGGACGGGAGGGGGTAAAAGGCTGTGGGCGAACTGAGCTCTCTTCTCTTGTTCAGGTGCCCTCTGCAGGGCAGGGGTACACATGTGCCCCTCACGCCCTCTCTGGGCTTCTCTCTCTCTCTCTCTCTCTCTGGGCGGTCTCGGGACTCCCTGCTCTTGGCTCACATGCTGGTTCGGTGCTCCTGTTCCAGTGTTCCTTCCTTGTGTTTTTCCACGCTCCCCCGAAATGGCCCTTTTCAGCCACGCCCTTTCCCACGCCCCCCACCACGCAGAACTGCACACTTTCCAAGGACAGTGTGCTACCAGAGACTGAGACGGTGGTACCAGAAACCCCCTTTCCCTCATCGGAGCCACTCGGACTTACAAAAGCGCTCTGCCCCGTGAGTTCTTTCAGTGTTGAGAAGCAAGAACGGAAGGCCACCCCAGAACCTCACACCACCAGCATATTCTAACACTGCCCCCGCCGGATTCAAACCCCACCCACCGCCCTCGAGTGGACTTGAACTCACAGCCACCCTGTAGGACAGAGTACAACTGCCCCTGTGTGTTTTGAACGCTGTAAGAAGTGACCGGAGCACAAAGCCTCATTGTGCGCCCTCAAAGCTGCTGGTGGATTCAAACTGTTAACCTTGCAGTTAGCAGCCCAACCAGTAACGCCCTACACTGCCAGGACGCCAATCTGTGAGTCCTTTCGGGCAGAAAGCGCTCTCTGGAGGGCAGCAAAGGGGCTGGCCACGTGAGAGGGGGCAGAGCCAGGAATGGACAAAGGATGTAAGCGGTCCTTGAGGGATAAAATGGCCCCAGTGATTGTCAAGCAGCGCGGGAGCCCCAGGTCCACAGCCCCCGCTGCTGTGGATCAGATCAGCCCGCCCCAGACAAGGGCTGGATCCCTGAGCCTCCTTCCCGTGGGGCTGAATGGGGGGAGGAGCAGGAGGGGGAAGGGGGCGGCTGAATCCAGTCGGTGCGGCTAACTAACCGCAGGCCACCAGTTCCAAAGTGTGGTCGTCACCTAATCTGGTGTCAGTTTAAGGATTAAGAGTGTCTCAGGGAGAACGCGGAAACCCACTACTTTCATAAAGAGTTACAGTCCCTGGGGCAGGAGGGGCCAAAAGAGGAGCTGATACCAAGGCCTCCAGTAGAAAGAATATGGGTTGGAAATGTCGATGGCAACACATGTGCAAGTGTGCTTCATACAACTGAATGAAGGATTATTATTAGATTTGTAAGAGCCCCCCCCCAATAAAATGGTTACAGTCTCAGAAACCCACGGGAGTCCTCCCTGTCCCTGCGTCGCACTGGCTGCAGGGCAGCACATGGGCTTGCTGTGCAGATCAGGGTGGTGGTAGTGGCCTGGTGACACGAAGTCCACCGGGCTGCCCGCTGTCATTTCCCGGGGCCGCAGAGCTGTGGGGCCGTGAGGAGCCTCATGCTCTCCTGCCATTTGCCTTCATGAAACATAGCTCCCTTCTCCCTGGCCCACAGCTCTCGGCCCCATACAGGCTCCAGTTTGGAGGGCTTGCCTGCCTTGCACGTGTAAATACGGCCAGAGGGCTCCTTCGAGGCAAGGGCGGCGGGACTCCTCACATCCTGTGGACGTGTCGTCGTCGGGAGAGACCAGTCCCTGGAGAAGGACATCGTGCTTGGTAACGTGGCGGCCCTCAAGGACATGGACGGACACTGTGCCTTCAGCCGTGGGCTCAGCCACGGCAACAACTGTGAGGGAGGATGGCGCAGGCCCGGGGCCGCGTTTCCTTCTGTTGTGGGCAGGGTCGCTGTGAGTTAGAGCCGGCTCCAAGGCACTGACAACACTGGCGGCGTGTGTGTGAGGGCAGCGTGGACACCCAGCTGGGCCAGCAGACCCAGGAGGGAGGAGCAGAGACCAAGGAAAGGAGCCAGACACTTCGACAAGTCCAGGCGCTCCCAACTGCTGTAGGAGACTCAACAGGAGGGTGTGGACTAGCAGCCTCTGGACTGAGAGGAAGGGAGTATGTTTGCTGGACGCCCCGCTGGAGGGGCAGCGGCAGAGGAAGGCCCTGCCCAGGATGGACTGACAGCCATCATGAGGCTGGCGCAGCCCGGGCTCGCTGTGGGCTGGGGTTCACTCGGTGGCCTGGGGCCCCCACCCCGCGGGGCCGACACTTTGATGTAGGCTCCCCAGGCCCCTGAGATGCCCACCTTCTGACCCTCGGAGGCCTGGGCTCCCCGACAGGGGTGTGTCCATGTTTGAAGCAATTTGCGCCGCGGCCGGGAGAGGGCGCCTGGTGCACGTGCCGGGGCCTTGGAGGGCCGTCTTGGTCAGCGTTTCCCGGCACTGGGCTGGCCGCCCTGGCTCTTCCTCACCTTCCCGAGGATTTGGTGAATGAACCCGGGCCTCTTTCTGGGCGCGGTGGGGTCATTTCCGACTCGCAGCGACCCCGCAGGGCCGAGTGGGGCTGTGACTCTTGGAGCCAAACTCCCACTCCCACCCAGCGACCTTTCCCCGCCTGGGTCTGGGGAGAAGGGGGGAGGCACTGGTCGGATCCCCTGTGAGTGATTGCGAATAGAATTCCCGGGAATGCCTTCCTGCCGGGTATGAAATGAGTCCTCCTAGAAGCAGGAGGAGGGATGTCATCACCGGCAAGAGCCAGGAGTGGAGGGTCCCCACACAGGAACCTCCTGGATCCAGAAGACAGTGATGCCGTGGGCAGAACCGGGAGCCAGGACGCGGACAGAGAGATGCCCCTCCGACCCACGGAGCAGTGCAAGCCCAGTGCTCTTGCGCCAGAGGCGGCCTGGCAGTGGGTCCCTCTGGGCGCTCCTGCGGGGAAGCTGGACTCGCTGCCCCACGGAGCCTGAGCGGACGCCTTCGGGTTGAGGCCCCCAGCGGAGCGGCATGCTTGGGGCAGTTCCGAGCAGCCCAGAAAGAACTTGGTCACACAACGCGGCCCGATGACCGACTCAGCTCTGAGCGTTGCGCACTGCCGTGGCTTTAGAAGGCAGCGAGGGAAGGTGGAGCACTTCATGGAGACAGCACCAGCGTGTCCTGAGCCCGGGAGAGGGAGCCGCCGCTGAGGTTGGACCTCCCCCCCACCCCAGCTGGGATGGTGAGCAGGCTCGTGCACCTCTCCTTAAGGAGCCTGCGGGGGCTGGTGGGGCACCTGCCTTCCGTGGGCAGACAGGTGGCAGGACCGGACTGGAGACTGACGCTCAGCAGTGCTGGCTCAGCCGGGGCCCCTTTGCATGTCCTCTTCGGCCCAGAAGGTCATCCAGAGCCTGGGTTTCAGGGCGCTGGGGCTCGCGATGGCTCCGGGAGTACCTGAAGACGCAGGGCTCCCGGGTGGGCCTGTCTCGGGCTCTGAGAAGCAGAGTAGCCTGTGAGAACCTGCAGGCCCCCGAGAGGGAGGGCGCCACGGCGCCAGAGGTGGCGTGGCTGATGGAGGGGGTGGTGGGAGGGATTGTCCCAAGGATCTTGCGAGCAGAAGGAGTCTCTTGGGGACGGGACAGGGCCCCCCTGTATGTGAAGGGCCCACTGTCCACCACCATCAGAGATTCCAGCCCGGGCCCCTGTTGGGGACACCCAAAGCTCCCACATCACTCCGTGTCAGCTGGGGGGCAGGATTGGGATGGCACGGAGGTAGGCAGAGCACCAGGCACCCTGGTGACGCAGGGGTTAAAGTGCTGTGGGGACAGTTCTACTCCATCCTCAGATCGGCCCCCAGTGGGTGGGGAGGTGGATGGGCAGGTGGGCGTGGCATGGGGGACAAGGCAGTCTGCTCACCGCCTGCTGCCCTGTCCCCCTCATCCCCCACAGGGTGTCCTCCCCAGGGCATCCTCCAGGCCTTGAGTTCCCCGGCCAACCACACAAGGGCATCTCTGGGGCTGGGGTGTTGGGGGAGGGGACACTGTCCAGCAGGCCTGGCATCTCCCCACCTCCAGGGGCTCTGGGTGTGAGGGTGGGGTTGGACACCCACCTGGGTGACGTCACGGTGTATGTGCCTCGGCGGTCTTGGTGGATAGTTGCCCACAGGAAGGTGCTAAACAGCATGGCGTACACCTGTGGGGTGTGGGGGGACGTACTAGCATGTGGGGGGCTCACCGTCCCCCTGCGGGGCGAGGAGACCAGCCTCAGCTAGCACACTGGTGGGGAGGCGGTGCTCCATACCCTGGGAGGCAAGGAAAGCCTACACTAATAGGTGGGGGGCTCTCCATCCCCCTAGAGGGCAGAGAGACAAGCCTACCCTAGCATGTGGGGGTGCACACCATGCCCCTGGCAGCCCACTCCCCAGCCCACCCCCCTGGGCCAGTGGTTTTCTCCCTCCCCACAGTCTGTCCTGTGCTGTGGGGCAGGTACCGTGAGGGCGAGGCCAAGTTTGGCCAGCGTATCCCAGATCCTCAGGTGTGTCCCCAGGAGCCTCCGGACCCCCTGCAGGCAGTCCTGGGAAGAGGGGGCATGTGTCCAGCCTGTCGGGTTGGTGCTGGGGTGATGAGGAGGGGAAGTCCCAGGGAAATCCTCCGGGCACAGGTGCCCCCAGCTAGCTGCCAGCCGGCCAGCCACCCTGAGGTGTCCACAGTGGGTCAAGTACCTGCTGGTTGGCTAGGCTGCGTCCAGCACCTTCCCAGAGTCACCCACAATAGTGCCCTGGCAGGAGAGTGCCAGCCATGGACAGGGTGGGGTAGACAGGCAGGCCAGCAGAGGCCAGTCCCGAGTTCTTCTGGGCAGCCGGCGCTGGCTGGCCCAGCATCCACATGGCTGTGTCTCTGACCCGCGCACAGGAGGACGTGGGCCTCAGGGAGCAGGATGGGCAGACACCAGCCAGGAGAAGGGAGAAGTGGCCCAGCTCTGAGCGCCCGCACACCCCTCACCCACCCAGCAGGCGGGCTGCCTCTGCCCCAGCCCGAGCCCTGGCCTAGAGCAATGGCAGGATCTCGGGCTTGCCCACGGTGGGCACTGTGCTGCTCCCCACCCCGGGCTTTGGGGGACTGAGGGGCAGTAGAGAGGGAGGGAGGGTCCAGCCACACAGCCCCCTCAGTCTGTCCTTGGAATGCCTTTCTGGGACCTTCTGCAGCCGTGGGGGGCTGTCTGTGACAGCACCCCTGCCCCTCCTCCACACAGCACTGACAGCCCCGCTCTGTGGGGGGTGGGTTCAGCCACACCCCTTCTGTCCCCCTCCTGCTCTGAGAACTTCTAGAAGCTTCTGTGAGGAGGTGGGGTAGTGTCTTTGTGCCTGGCTGCCTCAGGAGTGATTGGGCAGGGAGTGGGCCCTGAGGTCAGGTTTGGAACCTGACCTAGCCCAACCCCAAGGGGTTCACTCACAGTAGCCTGTGGGCAGAGAGGGGCCTGTCCCTGGGTGGTGGCACCCCAGGGTGCTCTGCTGTGGTGCCTCACCTCTCTGAGGGCCAGCTCCCCTGCACACAGCCCCGCCTCGGCACTACCCTGCCGGCCCAGGCGAGACGGCTTCCCGCAGCACCGGAGCTGCAAGACACAAGCAGGGGCAATGGGGAAAGTGAGGCCCAGGAACCAGATCCGGCTCAGAGGAGGCTACTGGGCAGAGAGGCAGTGTCCCAAACCAGCCCCTGCCTCCTTCCCACAGGGTGCCAGCCACAGAGTAAATAATTAGTTACTGTTGAGTCTGGGTCTCTGTGTGTCTTTGTTTCTGTGTGTGTGTCTTGTGTGTCCCTATCTGTGTGTCTCTCTGTGTCTCTGTCTCTGTGTGTGTGTGTCTTGTGTGTCCCTGTCTGTGTCTGTGTGTGTGTCACTGCATGTCTGTGTCTGTGTCTGTCTCTGTGTGTCTTTGTCTCCGTGTGGGTGTCTGGTGTGTCCGTCTGTGTCTGTGTGTCACTGTCTGTGTCCAAGTATGTGTCTGTCTCTGTGTCTGCCTCTGTGTGTGTCTGGTGTGTCCCTGTCTGTGTCCGTGTGTGTGTCACTGCATGTCTGTGTCTGTGTGTGTGTCACTGCATGTCTGTGTCTGTGTCTGTCTCTGTGTGTCTTTGTCTCCGTGTGGGTGTCTGGTGTGTCCGTCTGTGTCTGTGTGTCACTGTCTGTGTCCGAGTATGTGTCTGTCTCTGTGTCTGCCTCTGTGTGTGTCTGGTGTGTCCCTGTCTGTGTCCGTGTGTGTGTGTGTGTTTGTATGTCCCTGTGTGTTGGGGTGTGTCCCTGTGTAGGTAGAACTGTCTCCCACAGGCTTTCCAAGGCCGTGGACTGTCAGAAGCTCATTGCCAAGCCCATCGAGGGTTTGAGTTGCCAACCTTCCCTAAGAGGCTGCTCTCATGGGGGATTCTCAGGGGGCCCTGACTGCCCACCACCCTCCAGCCTGCTGCCCCCAGGGCAAGGCCAGCTTCTGCCTTTGCTGTCCGGTCTCCACTGTACTATTTTCCTGGCCACCGGGTCCCTCTTACACTGGGCCTCACGAAGCCTGTGCTGAGACCGTCTCGGGCAGCAGAACAAGAGCAGGACCATTCAGTCCCGTCTGCAGGGGGCCTGTGTCCCCAGGCCCCGCCCCATGTCTAGCCTTGGACTACAGAGTGTGACCAGCCGCAGGCCAGGCGTCATAGCACACCAGAGGCTGACTGCCTAGACATCCCTCCCCTGTCCCTCACCATGTCCTGGATGGCGCCCAGCTCCCGCCGCCGCTGGGTGTTGGCCGGGCCCTGCAGCGCCTGCTCATACAGCACGTCGTAGGTGTCCAGCAGGGCGTCCTCCACCTGGCCAGTGGGCGTGGCTGAGCACCTATCTGCCCTCCTTCCCCCACCTCCGGCCACCCACAGTCCAGCCCTGGCCAGCCCGGCTCTGGGAGTCCAGTGGGGGTGGGGCTCTTTGGAGCTGCACCTTTTCCTCAGCCTGCTGTGCCCTGCATGCCACCATGCCCACCACCCTGTCCGGGGAGCCCCTGCCCCCGCCTGGATTGCATGCACCCACCCTCCGGTCTCTGTGTACCCCCACCTCATGCCCACACAGAAGGCCCCACAGGAGGGACTCCTTGGCAAAGTCTCAGAGCCCCCCCCCCCCTATCTGGGTGGGTGGGAGGGGCCGCACCTGGGTGGGGTTGCGCAGTCTCCAGAAGACCACCTGCATCAGGACGCAGAATGCCAGAGCAAAGCACAGGAAGCCCTGGGGCACATGGGGGTGGAGTGGGGGGGACACACATTCCATTCAGGCCAAAGTGCCAGTCCCAGGCCACTGGGCAGAGGTGCAGCCTCGGGGCTAGCGGTGGGCACTGTGGCCTGAATCTAGTACCCCACCCACTCACACACACACTCACTCAAAATCCCAGGAAGAGCTGCCCTTGTCTGGGGAAGAGAACCTGTCTTGGGGGCCGTAGGTTGTGGGGGGGACGGTGGGGAGGGAGGACTTGTACTGTCCCTGTGGCATCTTAGGGATGGGGGCCAGGGCGGGGGCAGAGTCAAACAGGATGACGAGTGAGACCTCATCTACCACCTAAGACCAAGAAGCCCCCGGACTCCAGAAAGGAAGGCGCCGGGGGCCCAGCCATTTGTCATGTACTACAACCGGAGAGCTGGTAGTTTGAGTCCACCCACAGGCACCTGGAAAGACAGGCCTTTTCTGAAGAGCCTGCTCTGAGCTGCTGTCCAGCCGGATCGGACCCACAGCGACCCGACGGACCACAGAACACTGCCGGTCGGTCCCACGCCGTCCTCACAGTCTTGTGTCTGAGCCCATGGTTGCGGCCACTGTGTCCCCCCGGCTCAGGAAGGGTCTTTGTCACCGCCCCCTGCCAGAGCAGAGTCCTGTGCACTGCGCAAAGGACAAGCCCATCTGGCTTGGAAGAAGGACGGCCAGAGTGTTCCTTAGAGGCCAGGGTGGCGAGACTTCCTCCCACGTACTTTGGACATGCTGTCCGCAGAGAGCCGTCCGTGCAGAGGATGCCATGCGTGGTAAAGCGGAGGGGCAGTGAAAAAGAGGAAGGCCCTCCAGGAGATGGACGGACACAGGAACTGCAGCCATGGGCTCAGGCACGGGGACCACACCACGGTGAGGACGGGGCAGGCCCCGGTGGTGTTCTGTTCTGCGGTGCACGGGGTGGCCGTGGGTCAGAGCCGACTTGAGGACCCTTAACAAGAGCACCAACGACCAGAGAAGGTACAGTGGGGGATGCACTGGGGTGCTAATTGTAGGGTCAACGGTTCAAACCCACCTGTTGCTTGGCGGGAGAAAGATGAGGCTGTGAGCTTCCATGTAGATGTATGGCCTCAGAAACCCTTGGGGGTGGGGGAGGGGAGCTGCTGCTCCGTCCTACTGGGTCGAGGCAAGTCAGAACTGACTTGAAGGCAGTGAGCTACTTCACCAAGCATGGTGCCCTTCTCCAGGGGCCGGTCCCTCCTGAGAGAGAGCCAAGCAGTTCTACGGGGGCAGTTCTACGCTGGCACACAGGGCTCGTGGCAGGTTGGGACCGAGCCAGCGATGGCTAGCAGCCACTACTCAAAGCCAACCCAGGCTCACTGCCCTTGAGGCCATGCCAACTCAGTGTCCCTAGAGAACAGGGCGGAACTGCCCCTGTGAGTTTCCGAGGTGGTATCTCTTTTCAGGAGTAGAAAGCCCCGTCTGGTGGTTTCAAGCCGCTGACCCTGTGGATCTCAGCCCAACACTTAACCCGCTGCACCACCAGGGAGCCTCAACAGTACACGTTTTCAAATGACACCAGGGGCCTGGGAGTGGGTGGAGGGATGCAGCCCTGGCCCAAGGCTCCCAGCCTCAGCACTGCCACCCCAGTCTGCAAGGCCTCTGTTGTCTGGGTACCCTGGGGCAGCTGCCTCCTCCTCCTCCTCTTTGCCCACGTGCACAGTCATGGAGTCAATGCCAAGTTAAAGCACCCCTATAGCACAGGGTGGAGCTGCCCCCCAGGTCTAGGAGACTGTAGCTCTTGAGTAGACAGCCTCATCTTTCTCCTCTGGTGCAGCCAGTGGTCTTGAACCTCTGGCCTTTGCAGTTACCCAACAGACGACCTGACACCTTCGCAGAACAATATGTCACCCTTCTGGAGTCAAACTTGTTCCCCTGCTGTGTCTGTTTGGTAAAATCTTTCTATGTGGAATGTCAACCCAAGTCATCATTGCTGACAGAAGTTGTCCTCTTCCTCCTCCTCCTCCTTCCTCTTCATACTCCTCTCATCTCCCCTGACCCTGAGCTGCCTCCACTCAGAGCCATACCTCAGGCTGAAGGCCTCCAGGCAGCTCAGGCTGCCACCACCCCTGTCCCGGCTTCCCTCAGCTCTGCCGGGCCCAGCCAGGGCTTGGCTGCCCACCCCTGTTCTCAGTGTGGACCGACAGAGGGAGAGAGACCACTCTGAGACGTGTTATGCCATCCCAGCTGCGGTCTCATTTCCTGAGCCAGAGGCCTGCGTGGGGGTGGGGAGCCAGCGGAAGGGGCAAGTGTGTGTGTATGTGGGGGGTGGGGGCAGTCAGGCTCCAGTCATGTGGGGGAAATGTTTCCGCTGCCCGCTCATATGTGCTGACATGCACAGAGATGGACACGTGCTCACATGCACACCCATGAACCATGCCAACACCCAGGCAGCCACACCTGATGGCAGTCACAAACGCATGCAGACAGACAGACAGACAGACAGGCATCCACCGATGCTGTATGGGGCTGCCATCAGGTTGAGGGTCAGGGTCCAGCTAGAGGCCCAGCGGGCCCCCCTCCAGCCTCCCAGTCCTGCCCCTGAGTCTTCCCCCCACCCTGTCTCCCCACAGATTGTGGTGCAGAGGGGCCGGGGGAGGAGAGCTTGAGAAGACCTGCTGCCAGCCTGGGGCTCAGGATCCCTCACCCACAGACCGGGGTTGGCACCCCCAGGGCATGGGCCTGGAGTCCTTGCTGGCCACTTGTCTCTGATCATACCATCTGCACTGTGACCCCTGGGCCCTCACATGCCTGCTGGAGTGGAGAACAGACGCCTGGTCCGGCCTGAGGCAGCCGTGTTCTGCTACGCTGTGCTTGCTGGCTCGAAGCAGCAGCTGCCCCTGGGCCATTCCAAGGCAGAGCCGCGAGGTCCTGGGCACCCAGAGCTCTCAGCCGCCGGGACCCCCAGTGGGGCCTAGCCTCAGTCCCAGGGGTCTCTGGCTCCATGGACCACACCTGGGGTACCTGAGGAGGGTCTGCAGAGGGTGGCTGTGGGGCCTGAGGTGCCCACGGGAAGGCTGGACTTGACCTGGGGTCAAGGGCAGGCGTGTGGGCCCCATGGTATGAGACCCAGAGGTCTAAGCTGGGGAGGTGGTTCAGGAGAGAAAGGGG
Organism: Tenrec ecaudatus; assembly: GCF_050624435.1. Classification (NCBI taxonomy): domain Eukaryota; kingdom Metazoa; phylum Chordata; class Mammalia; order Afrosoricida; family Tenrecidae; genus Tenrec; species Tenrec ecaudatus. Next base: position 2,372,460 of record NC_134533.1, on the reverse strand, counting down.
TTGGGACAGAGAGGCCTTGGGTACTCGCTGGTGCTGGCAGGACTCTGGGCTGGGGTGGGGTGCTGAGTAGATGGGGAGATGCTTTCTCTGTGGGGAGGAAGTTATGGGGGGTATAGTTATGGGTTGAGGGGCCTATGGGACCTGGGTGCAGGGTCCTGGAGCAGCTGAGGAGGAGGGCGGGGTGATCAGTAATGCTGGGCCAAGGCTGCTTTAGGGTGAGGGGTGGGGGAAGCTCTGGACCATTTGGGGGCCGTGTCCCAGACAGGGTGTAAAAAGAACTGGTTCCTCAGCCCCTAGCCACCCCTTGGGACCACCGCTGCCCAGGGAGGACAGCACTGGGTGGAAACTGCCCCATTGCCATGTGGACACAGGAGATGGGGCCCACCCCGCCCAGTTCGCAGCCCCCCAGCCCCAGGGCCCCAGGGGTTACAGAGTCTCACCGCGGCCATGAGGCCCTGGGCCTCTTGCACAGTGGCTGCCATGCAGAGCATCGCTCCCAGAATTAGGAGCCCGGCCAAGATGACCCCTCCGGAGAAGACTGCAGGGAAAAAGGAGGCTCAGTGGGTGCCCGGGCTCCTGGGGGCTCCCCACTCCCAGGGAAACGAAGACAGAGAGGGGCAGGTTCACACCAGCCTGGGACAGAGGCAAGGCCCCTCTGCTTCCTACCCCATCCCTGGTTATCTCTGTAGCCACAGTTCCACCCCCACCCCCAGTGCCCTGGTGACAGGGCCCCTGGGGGCTTCTAATCTTAGGGCTCAGGCTTCCTGTGCCGGGAGGAGTTGGCCCCTGGGACTGGGGTAAGGAGGTGGGCTGGGGGAATTCCCTCTGTCAACCCCAGTTCTCCTCCCTGACTGATTCCTGGAGCCATCAGAAACTTGGGAGGTGGGCTTCCTGGTCTCAGCCCTCGGATTTGGTTGAGAAACCATGGTCGGACTCTGCACCCCAGTGAGCAGAGGTCCCCCACCCCAAGTCAGCGACATCACTTCTCTGTCCCAAACCCAGAGTGGCCCCAACTAGGTCGGCTCTCTCCCTTCAGCCATCGGCGTCCTGCTCTTCCCTGGGACCCCCACAGGCCCCACTGCCACCGGTGGTGCCTGCACTGCCCCTGTGGGGCTATGCCCCAGACACATGGTCTGTGATGTAGGGCAACATCCAGGGGGCGAGGCTGCCAGGTGCTCAGATGTTTCTGTTGGGCGTGTGTCCTCGCTCTGCCAGCAGATGGCCCCTAGGGGACCCCCACTACACAGAGCGAGATCCTGTTTGCTGGGCTGTGGTGACGATTCCAAGCTTGCTGGGGCGGGGACCCACTGGGCCATGGAGAGGGTCCCCACTGGGCTCAGCCCCCCTTGGGTGCCTGGCTGCTATCTGCTCTGAACCTGACCAGTGGCCACAGGGACACTTTGGGTCTCCTCAGACCAGCATTAGGTCACAGCCAGTGCCCAGGTGACCTGTGAAGTCTGATTGTGGCCTGTCCCCCCACCGTGCCCCGCAGCACCCTGGGGGAGACACAGGTTTCTGGGGAGGAGGCGGGGTGACAGATGGACTGTATCACATCTGTTTGGTCCTCCCTCTAGGGGATGCCCCCCGCCTCATTCACAGGGTCTGCAGCCTAGCCTACCTGAGAGTTGATCAAGGGGCCAGGAGTCTGTTTTGGTGTTCCAAATCAGACGTCTGCCACGTGACCTGGGGCTGTCCCCCTTACCACGGAGCAAACAGCAACGGGGCAGTGGGCTGCCCGTCACTTTGACTCTGCGGGACACCGTGATGTCTCACAGACACTGCAAGGCCCACGGCTCTGCCCGCCACTCTGACCAGACACAGCCACTTGCCCCCAGACCCAGCCTTCTGCCCCTTGGCCCCGCTCCACCACCCCCCACCCCCCGCCTGCTGTCTGTACAGGAAGGCAAACCTGGTGAGGAAGGGGGCCGGCCAGGCCCAGGGTTCCCACCCAGGCTGGGGGCCAGGAGGGAGCCAGGAGAGGTGGGGCAGGATGGCCGTGTGAGGCCTGTTGGGGTGGGGCTCTGCCTGCCAGGGGAACTAGAGGGAGCCAAACTCGGTGTGAGCTGAGCCCTCCCAGCCAGCCTGACTCCAGAGCCCGCACCCTCAGCTGATCCCCGGCCCTGCAGCATCACTTACCCCACTGATGTACAGCTTGGTACGGGTTCCCCTCCAGGGACACATGGCTGATGGCAGCAAAGGGGTCCCTGAAGTAGGTGAGGACGGCCATGATGGCCACGGCCAGGCCCAGCAGCTGGGGGCAGGGGAGTGGAGAGCTGGCTACGGCTCTGTGCAGGGTGCACTGAGACCCCAGAGGGCAGGGTTCAGGGTTGCCCCATGCCCACCTGCCCCCAGCTCCCCGGCAGCCTCTCCCAAGGCAGGTGCAGCTGAGGGGCCTGGGTGTTCTGCAGGTGGGCTGTAGACAGGCCTCTGCCCTAGACTCTACACACACACACACACACACACACTCACATATGCTCACGCACACACTGGCACATTCGCACAGTATGAAGGTACATGGAAGTATGTGTGTGAGTGTGAGGTATGTGGCAGGGTGTGAGGGTGTTGGGTGAGTGTGAGGGGTTGTCTTCGCGTGCTGTGTGTGTGTATGGGGGGGCGACTGTAGGTGAGGGTGTGTAGGTGTGTGTGTGAGGGTGCTGTGTGCGAATGCTGGGAGAGTGTTGTGTGTGTGTGCAGGTATGCAGGAGCATAAGAGTGTGTCTGTATGTGTGGGTGCAACCACAGATCCGCAGCCCTGCATCCCCGCTGCCCTCAGTGGGCACTGCCCTCCCGCTGACCTGCCCCTTACCAAGCCTAGAAGCCCGGTGACCAGCACCTGGCATTTGGCGACCCTGACTCGGCTCCAGGGCCCCATGCTGCTGCCCTGTGCGTGCTGGCCTCCCTGCTGCTCCCCTGTCTGCCCCACCCCACCCCACATGGCCCCTCCTCCCACGGTGGTTTTCCTGCTGGGCGGGGGCCCCAGACTGCGGTTGCCTGACCCGGGGGCTGGCTCTCTCCCCTGTGTCAACATGGAGGCCTGAGGCCAGGAGAAGGCCAGGCTCCCCGCGCCCAGCCCAGCCCAGGCCTGAACAGCCTGTGGTGCTGATAGCAGAGGTGTCCGGAGGAAGTCCGGGCCTGGTCTCTGGGTGGCCTCAGAGGACAGCTGGGGTGGGGTGGGCTCCCCACCGTAGGCCCTGCAGGGGTCCCACCTGGCTAGTGACCCTTGAGGAACTGGAGTGGCCTAGCGGCAGCCCCACCCACTAGGCCCCTCCTGGGGGACCAAATGGCTATGTCTCGAGAAAGGTGCACTTGTGTCCGAGAGACAGAGGGGCCACTCAGGCTGCAGAGAGCTGGCCTCACCCACAGCTCTGGGTCTGACCTGCCTCGAGTGACTGACTGCGGGGGCGCCGAGGGGGGCAGACGGACCTGAGAGGGTTGGTGGGTGCAGGGTCCCTGGATGCCCACTGGCCCATTACGTCTCTGCGTGGGGGTCTCCTGGAAGCTGGGAGGAGGCCCCGACCCTTCCGACCTGCAGGCTCCCAGGCGCAGGTGGAGTGGAGCTCAGAGGCTGCCCGCAGCCCGGCCACCCCTGGGGTCACTGCTGGAAGATAGCCAACGACAGGGGGCTGCGGACATTTGCAGAGGCCTCTTCCCCCTCCATGGTGACCCTGTCCCACCTCAAGGCAGCCGTGTCTCACCGCCCCTCCCAGGCTCCTACCCTAAGGGGCACGACTCGCCAGGGCTCCCGCAAACTGGCACTCGATGGGCTTTCAGAGTCGGCCGGACTCAGGATTGACCAGATAGATGGCTGCTCTGGGTACTGCCCACCACATAGGACCACTGAGAGGACTCGCTGCAGCTGCCTGCTGGGGCTGGCCCCTTCAGACCAGGCCTCTCCAGACCAGGCCCCGGGCCCAACCCTGCTGGGGGTGTCCTCATTTACCCTGTACCATCTTCTGTGTACCAACCCCCACCTTCCGGCTCTGCAAGAGGAAGTGCCACCTTGAGGTGTGGGTACTGCCCCTGCCTGGCTACCCCCCTCCCCCAAGGGGCCGGGCTGGCTTACTCTGGAGAACACGGAGGGCACCCCTTTGGGAGAAATGCTACACACACACACACACACACACACACACACACAGGTCCTGCCTGTGGCTTGGACCAGTTGACCACGGCCACTGGAATGGTGCATCTCACGTGTCCTCCTGGCTGGGCAACGTGCCCACCGTCTAGTTCCTTGCCAGCCTGGCCACTGCCAAGAGGGGGTGAAACCTCAGTCCCCTGACCTCCAGGAGGGTCCCTGGTGCGGTGGGTTAGGCATTGGCATGCTCACCGCAAGCTCAGCGGTTCCAGCCCTGCGCCAGCCGCTCCGCGGGAGAACCGTGCCGACACCCTGTACGGGGAGCTCCTCTCCGTGCTGATGGAGCCCGAGCCACACAGTGGGCTGCCTCCCGTTTGTTTGGTTTCTCGTGGGGCCTCACTAACCAGGGTGGTGACCTCTGTCTGATCGGTTGGAGGCCTTGAGAGCCCACACTGAGGTGTCCCTGGAAGGGTTCGGCCTCAAGACTGCAGAGATGCCCTGCCTGGGTCTCCAGCAGCCATCGCCCTGGCCGACAGACTCCAGCCTTGCCGATTTCTACATTCACAAGAGCCAGTTCCTTAAATTGAATCTGTGTGTGTGTGTGTGTGCACGTGTGTGTGCATATCTGTTTGTCATTAGGGGGTGTCGAGTAGGCTCCAATTCACAGTGTCCTTATGGACAACTGAAGATGTGGTCCAGTCCTGTGGCATCCTCACACGTGTCATGCTTAACCCCCTTGTTACATTGTCAAGTTACATCATCTGGTGTCAACTTGAGACTATTGAGTGAAGGGGTGGAGTCTCGCCTGTCCATCAGGTCGCAGCTTGATGACCTCATTTGGAGTCTCTACGGAGATAAATAGCTCGCAGGAAACCAGACCCCCCCACGCTCACTCTCAGTAAGACATTCCTGTTGACAAGCCACGTGGAGACCCACGCCAGCGCTGAGATGTTTCCGCCACCACTGGATCCACAAGACTCCTTTCTACGCACCGGCCTGTACTCTTCCTGCACTCGGCGTCACTGCATGTGCTGCGTGAGTCTGAAGAGGAATTTACAGACTGGTATCAGACACATGACTAATATCAAACGTACGGTCTTGATCTGCGGTGTTTTCTTAATATATAATTATATATGTATAATTACTCTTTGATATAAAGTTCTCTCTTACACACATGAGTGTTTATGAATCTGTTTCTCTAGTCTACCCAGACTAACACATCCACCCATCTCATCCAGGGCCTACCTCTTTTTCGTTGACTTTCTACTTGACCAAAAATGATGTCCTTCTCCAGGGACTGGTCTCTCCTGACCACGCGTCCAAAGTAGCTGAGACAAAGTCTCGCCCTCTCCGCCTCTAAGGAGCTCTCTGACTGCACTTCCTCCCAGACGGATCTGTTTGTTCTTCTGGCCTGTCGGCGTGGGACCTTCTGGATTCTCCGGCAGCACCGTGTTTCCGAATCATCACTCCTTCCCAGCCTTCCTTATTTGCTGCTTCGCTTCCACCTGCATGTGAAGCGACTGAAATGGCCCTGCTCGGGTCCGGCGCACCTTAGTCCTCAAAGTGACCTCTTGGCCGTCTAGCACTTGAAGTACGTCTTGTGCGGCAGACTCGCCCGATGGCAATGCTGCTTTTGATTTCTGGGCAACTGCTCCCCAACTTCTGGACAACTTCACTCTTACCTCTCTTCTTTCCTCTCCTTCCTCCTCTTTTCCCGGCTGTGCTCTAGTCGTCCCGTTGTGAGGATTCCTGCTTCCTCGGTATTGAGTTGTGATCGATCCTGCAGGCTGCATCGTTGATCATCAGGAAGCGTGGCAAGTCCTCTTCTCTTTCACCAGTGAGGTGGTGCTGTCTGCGCATCATGGATGACGCGCCTCAACAGACTCTAGCTTCATCGTGCAGACTGAGTGCGTGTGGTGAGAGGGCATACCCCAGACGCACACCTTGCCTGGTCTTCAACCGTGCCGTGTCCCCTCGTTCTGTCTGTACCGCTGCCTCTGGGTCCGTGTGCAGGTTTCGCCCGAGCACACCGAGCTGTTCTGGAATTCCCGTTCTTCCCGAGGGAGCCATTGTTTGCTACGATGCACACACTCAAGTGCCTTTGCACCGCCGATGAAACCCAAGCTGCCATCTCTTTGGCATCCTCTGCTTTCTGCTAAGATCCGTCGGCTGTCAGCACTGACGAGTGTCCCTTGCTCCATCTTCTGAATCCAGTTTGAATTTCGGCCAGCCCCCTGTTCCTGTATGGCTGCAAATGGCTTTGAATTATCTTCAGCGACATGGTACCCGCATGATCTGAGAATAGCACTGCCGGATACTTTCTGCATCCCGTGCAGTCACCTTTCTCTGGAATGGGCACAGACCGGGACCTCTCCCCATCAGCTGGGCAAGTAGCTGTCTTCCAAATTTCCCGACGCTGATGAGTGAGTGCTTCCGGGCTCACCTCGAGTTTCTGAAACCTCTCAACCGGATGCCCGTCTGTTCCTTGGGCCTGGACTTTCACCGAAGGCTTCAGCGCCGTTGCCTCTTGATCAGAGGCTGCCTCTTGAAATGGTTGAATGTTGACTAATCCTTCTAGGTACGTGACTCTGTGGATCCCTTCCATCTCCTTTGGATATTTCCTGAATCGTCTCATATTTTGCCCATGCTGTCACCGGTAGGAGTCACCAAGCCAGTTCCAAGCCGATAGTGACCCTGTACTCCACGGAACGAGACGCTGCCTGGTCCCACGCCATCCTCACAAAGGTTCCTCTGCCTGAGCCTGCGGTGGCCGCCACAGTGTCCATCCATCTCCTGGGGGGGGGGGGCCTTCCTCTTTCTCGCCGCCTCTCCGCTTTGATGCCTTTCTTTAGGGACCGGCTGCTCCTGACCACATACCCGAAGTATGTCAAGCGAAGTCTCACCCTTCTTGCCTCTAAGGAGCACTCTGGCCGTCCTTCTCCCAAGCCCGATGTTAGTGCTGCTGGCAGGCCACGGCACTTCCCACATTCTTCCCCAGCCCCACAGCTCTGCTGCATGCACCGTCCGCTCCTCCTGCTTCCGGGCCCGGATTTCAGCTGCATACGAGGCAGTGGAGAACGCCATGGCCTGAGCCCGGCACACCCATGGACTCCTCACTAATGCAGCCCGAGGCTTGAATTCCCACCCTCACCCCCGGTTTTTGAGCGACGGGCCCGCTTGCATTTGACGGCAAGGCGTCCTTGTGTCTCCACGAGCTGCCTTGTGGAACTTTCCCTTTGTCTGTTTGTCCGGTCACTTCTCCTGGTAAGCCGGGTCCCATCAGCAAAGGAGCGTCCCTGGAGCTTGGTTCCACCCACATCAGCAAGGTCGGAGGCCGCCCCTTCCCTCCTCCTGTTTTGATGCCTGCCAGCCTCTGGGACGTCTCTGCTGGTGCCCTCTCTGACCTTCAAAGGCTGCCAGGGGCCAGCCCCTCAGAAGTGGACCACCCCTCCCTACTGCTCTTAGCCAGGAAGCTCCCTGAAACCCATCCACCCTCGTGAGGCCGCCGGTCACTGGAATGTAGGAGCCACCACCAGCATGACACCGTGACAGTGTTAGTCTAGGGTCTGGACGTGGGGGCGTTGATCTCCCCGGTGGCCCAGCGGTTAAGCATCTGGCTTGGAGGCAGCCCACTACCGCAGAGGCCGTAACCCCTCCTCCCCCCGGCGTGGTAGTGGAGGGGCGGGGGTTCTGGGGTCAGGTGTGTGCCTGTTGGTTCTGAGAACCCTGGCTGCTAAGGCGGCCGTCTGCCAGCCTTGTTTGGAAGGAAGAGGTTGGGGTATTTTGTTGTGAGCCAGCCAGGAGCCTCCTTCCCCCTCCTCCTCCTCATCGGTTTTATTTTTATTTTTATTCCCACTCACCACCCCTTGCCCCGTATATGTGGTCCTCTCACGCTTTCTTCCCCCCTTTCCTCTCACGCCACCCCCTTACTTTCTTGCCCCCCCCTCCTGGCCTCCTCATAGTCTTTGAAGCCTTGGCCTTTGGTGGGAGGCCATCTTTCCTATTCTTTATTTTCCTTTATAATGGTAGGGTCGTTCCTTTTTTAATAATAAAACCACAGTCTCGGTGAGCGCGACCAACTTGGCTGGGCATAATGTCCTCTGTCTTAAGGCGTTTGGCAGCCCCTCGTGGTTTTTAAGGGTGCCAAATATTCTGTCGTAAGACGGCCCCAGCGGGCGCCTGTTTATCCCTCCCTCAGTAGCTGGGGCTCTTTATTGATTTCATCTTTTCGCTGTTAGACAAATTGGTGCAATAGACTAGGGGTGCACGGGTCTGTGTGTTCTGAACCAAGCGGAGATGGCGGGCCCGCACGGTGACTGTAAGAGCATTCATGTAAGGGAGTTGCACAGCGGCGTTGAGTCCGCAGGCCACCAGCACTGTCTGAGCATGCCGATCTCCCCGCATCCTCTTCTGCACTTCTTACTTGCTGTTTTCTTTTGAAAGTCGTTGCTGAGCATGTCAGTGTGAGGTGGTGGCTCATCCTTGCCTTCATTTGTATTTCTCTCATGCCTGATGAGTGTAAACACTTCTCCACGCGACTGGTGGCCGCCGGGATGTCGTGTCAGGTTCACTAAACTGCCCTCGCGTCTTGCCCTCTTTGTAAAATTCACTGATCAAGTCAAAGCAGTGTTGTCACAGAGAGCCCTGGGTGGCTTGGCGGGTGACTTGTTGCTCTGCTGAGCACTAGGCCAGCAGTTCAAAACCACCAGCAGCTCCGTGGGAGAAAGAGGAGGCTCCCCGCTCTGGTAACAATGTAATTACTAGGTATCTGCGTGTTGGTTCCGACTGTGCACACAGAAGAAACACCGCTTGGTCCTGCACCATCTCACAATTGTGGCCGCCCTGGTGTGCATCCCTAATAACGCCCTGCTGCACTTCCGGGACGACCAGTCCCTCGCAGCAGTTCACCGTTGGGTCACTAGGAGTCAGAATCGAGTTTGGGTTGTATTGATTGCCACAGCAATGAAGTGAAAGTGCTCCCTTCACTGGCCAAAGCTGGAACTTCCCAGGTGAGGTAGCACTGAGCCAGGAAGGGAACTTTCAATCACTATACCCGAGTCCCTGTTGATGGAAGTAAATGACTGGGTAAAGAAGGAAATGGGGACGAAGAGTCCTGTCTCTTGTGCAGAATTACCATTCATGCATGCAGACTCTTCACCATCAAAGAGGCGCGGTGGGTTAGGCACGGGGCTGTAACCACCGCGTGGACGGTTCAAGGCCACCGGCCACTGCTCAGGAGAAAGAGGCTGGCTGCTGCAGTGCAGCCTTGGAAACCCACAGGGGCCTGGCGGGGCGACAGGAGTTGGGCTTGGCTGGATGCACTAGGATCATAGAGAGGGGGTGGCCATCCTGGGACACCCCAGTGACACCCTTCTACAGGGCACCCACCCCCAGGGTGCTCGTCCCTGTAGAAGGACGGATGTCCTGTTAACCCTTGACTAGCCCTCAAGCTCAAACGCACTGCCACCGAGTCCAGTCAGATGCACAGCGACCCTGTAGGACAGGGGCCAACTGCCACAGGGGGGTTCCCAGACTGCAAGACCTTATGGGAGCAGGAAGCCTGCCTTTCTCCTACAGAGTGGGTGATAGGAAGGCTCTCTGGGTGTGTCCCTTCTGAGGACAAGTCCTTGTCTCTCTAGCTGTGGGTCTTAGTCCTCTGGCTGACCTTTCGCCCGCACTTCCTGCTTCCAGGCCTAATCTATTCCCGCTGTATCTCCACAGTGATGGGCTTGGAACACACCCTGCCTGCTCCTCCTGACCTTGTGAGTGAGATGGAGACCTGCTGGGCAATAGGATCTTCTCCACCTGTAAAACGCTCAGGATTCTAACCGTGGATTTCTTTGGGGAGAAGGGTGGGGTGGGGTGTCACAAGTCAACTCATGAAAAGGTGGGTATGACAATTATTTCTCTATCACCCTAACGACCCCACCCCACAGAAGTTTTGTTCCTGTCCCCACAATTCCAAAGAGACCTAGCCACGGTGCTGTCTTTAAGCATTGGACTGCAAAGTTCAAGGTCAGCGGTTCAAACCCCCCAGTCTACATCAGAGACCGACGAAGCCGGCTGCTCCTGGAGAGACTTAGGAAGCTCTAGAAAGTCTACAGAGGGTCCATGTGAGTAAAAATCAGCTCAGCTCAGCAGAAGTCTGCCTCCCTCCCTCCCTTCCTTCTTGTATTTAAATCCCCCCAGCCCTGTGTTCCCTAGGCTCCCTTGGAGCCCTGAAAGGAGGAGGGGCTCCCTGAGCCACTCTCACCAGGTGCCTTTGATTCTCCAGCCAGAGGCTCAGCAGGCAGCCCGGGGGACCTGGGTTACTGTGGAGGCAGGCGATCAGGGAAGATCTCCTGTCCTGACACCGTGGGGCAGGGAATATGCCTGGAATGCAGATGTTTCCTGGAGTCCCTCCTCAGATTCACACTTCTTGCAATTAACAGCTGGCCGCAGACAACTCCCACAACCCAACTCAGGCAGGGCCCCGGAGACCCAGGCCCTTGAGGAATGAAGTCTTGGGACATTCCACGGGGCAAGGAGCTGTCATCGGCATTTGTGTGCGCCTAGGCTCCCGGAAGATGGGTGGGCCATGGAGGAAGATGGCCAGTTATGGAAACAAGCCTGTGATCATTGCCAGCATGTCTTCCTTGGTTGCCCGCCAGTACATTGAATACAGCACCAGTCCCCTCCTTCTCCTTGTTCACCCGGATCACTTGTCAATTTATTGTGGTTCAGGTCCCACAGCTCCTGGCAATCCAATGTACAAGAGAGTGGAACATCACCGGCCCTGCACCGCCCTCAAACTCTTAAGCCGGAGCCCAGGGACGCAGCCACAGTATACCTCCATCTCAGCGTGAGTCTTTCTCGTTCTCGCTGCCCCTCTACTTTACCAAGTACATGTCCTTCTCCAGGGACCAGTGTCTCCTGATCACACGCGCAAAGTATGTGAGCTCAAGTCTCCATAGCCTCACCCCTGCAGAGCACGCTGGCTGTGCTCCTTCTAGGACAGGCCTGTTTGGTCTCTGGGTACTTCCAATATTCATCGCCAGCACCATGATTCGAATGCATTGTTTCCGCCTGGGTCTTCCTTTAACGCATGTTCAGCTTTTCACAAACACACGCATGAGGCCATCAAAATACCACAGCGTGGGCCAGAGCAGCCTCAGTCCTCAGAGGAACTGCGTCCTTCTCCTGTGGAGCGGCTGGCAGACTTGAACCGCCGACCTTGCAGTTAGCAGGCCAGCGTTTACCCGACAGTATCACCAGGGCTCTTTTGAGCACCAGACAGGAGGCTGTTCCCCTGTGGCCCACTGTGTGCTCCTTCGATCGGCGGGTCACCAGGCCTCTCTGTCTGGGCCTCCGTCGGGAATGGCGGACGGGCCGGTGAGGGGTGACCCCTTGAACACAGTAAATGGCGCTGGACATGGTGGTGCAGCTGGCTTGGGTGAGGCTAGTGAGTGAGACGTTGGTTTGAACCATCAACCTTGCGGTTAGCGGCCCGGGCTTACTGCACAGGGCTACCCGGGCTCCTGGCGGAGGGGAAGTGGCGATGGGGAGGGCCTGCTGGTGAAGGTGGTGGTGTTTCTTTGGGGGATGTGGAAAATGCTCCTCAAGGAGATCAGGCTCCCCGCTGCACAGCTCTCAGAGTAGATGGCGGCCGTCCCGGTGTGTGCTCTAAGGGGGTGAATCGTATGGTTTGCGCCTTGTAACTCCACGAAGCTTTCCTTCCCAGAGCCGCCCACCGCGCCCCCGTACCAAGTGAGGAGTGTAGTTGAATTGAAACGACTTCCCAGCCGGCCTCTGGGTCGGGGTTATTCCGTCCGTGACCTCTGTTTTGCCCCCCACCCCCTTTTTTCTTCTTCTTCTTCTTCTCCGGCTCCAAGAGGCATGGCCACTTGGCTCCTATTTCCGCCTTTGCTAAAAACTTGGTACTTAAGTCTCCATAAAGCTTTGACCTCTGCCTCCAGGTCTTGAAATGTCACGTTCCAGGGTCGTTCATCTTGATTTGATGGCGAGCTAGTGAATGCACGTCAGCTGGGCAGGGGCCGCCGGAGGAGAGGGAGCATGAATGGCTGCATCCTCGGTGGACACGTCGTCAGCGCGCCGGGTTGCATGGGCAGAAATTGTTGAATTGGCCTATGTTGTGCTTTGTATGTCCTCGACCACCAGGACGAGGAAGAAGAAGAAAACTCATAAGACATTGTTATTTATCTTGATTACAGAGGGTTTTTCCCTTTTGTTCTGCTGTTTACCGCCTCTGACCATCTCATGATGGGGGCAAACACCTCAGGCTGGTGCCTCTCGCCAGACCTGGGGTTGATACCAGCATGGCTGGGGACTCAGAAGCTGCCCCCCGGGGGCATCCTTCCACTTTGAGCTCACCTGAGCCTGGCTAGCCACAGCGCTTTCCTCAAAGGCGGTGCTGGGGGGATGGCTCTTGCCTTCCGGATCCCACCGGACAGCAGCTCCCTTCTAACGAGGGCACTTGGTGTTGTTTAGGCGCTGTGGAGCCGGCTCCAGCCACAACGGAACGAAACACCGCCTGGCCCTGTGCCAGCCTCACAATTGTTGTACGGCTGAGCCCACTGGTGGAGCCCCCGTGTCCACCCATCTCATCACGGGCCTGCCTTGTTGCGCTGCCCCTCTACTTTTATCCAGCACGATGTCCTTCTCCAGGGACTGGTCTCTCCTGATGTGGGACCGGGCCTCGCCATCCTTGCCTCTAAGGGACACCCTGGCTGCTCTGTGCAGGTTGATTCTCCTTCAGTCTTCCTTATTCAGCGTCCAACTTTCCCAGGTAGACGAGGTGGCAGCAAGACAGCCTGGCTTGGGGCAGGCACACCTTTGTCCTCAGACCTGAAGAGGTCTGCTGCAGGTGGACCCAATTCCATGCGCTCTTTTGACCTCTGGCCGGCTGCTTCCATGAGTATTGATTGAGGAGCCCAGCCAGACAAAATCCTGGACAACTTCACTTTTGTCCTACACGCATCACGATGTGACCTATTGGTTCACTTGGGAAGATTTTGGTTTTCTTTGCAATGAACTGGAGTTCATATTGAAAGTTGTCATCCTTGATCTTCATCAGCAAGGGCTTCAGGTCCTCCTCACTTCCCGCCGGCAAGGCTGTGCCCTCTGCATGTCGCAAGCTGCTGCTAAGTCCTCCTGCAGTCCCGGTGCCACACTCTTCTTCAGAGTCCAGCTTCTCTGCTCATTTGTTCAGCCCACGGACTGAGTAAATGTGGCGAAGGGATACAGTTCTGACGCTCACCTTTCCTGATGTCAAACCATGCAGTACTCGCACGACTGCCTCGTGATCCACGTACACGTTCTGCATGAGCACAGGGATTCCCGTCGCTCTCAGCGACATCCACGGCGCGCTGGGATCCACCCAGTCCGGTGTCTCTGCATAGTCAGTAACATACACGGCATTCTTCTGGGGCTCCCTGCTTTGAGCCCAGATGCAGCTGAGGTGAGAAATGATACCCCGGGTTCCACATTCTCCCCCTGAATCTGGCTGGGACGTCGAGCAGCTCCCTGTTAAGGTACTGCTGTGACCATCACCCAACAAGCTCAGCACTATTTTATGCGCATGTGCTGTCGATGGGATTGTTGATACTTTCCCCAGTCTGTGGGGTCACTGTCTTTGGGGTGGGTACAAATATGGATCTCTTCCAGTCAGTTGGCTGGGTAACTGTCTTCCAAGTTCCCGGGCGTACATGAGGGAGGGTTTCCAGGGCTTTGTTGTTGGCTGGCTGAAACGCTGAGACTGGGATCCCATCGGTTCCTGGAGCCTTTCTTGCGGCTAATGTCTTCACTGCACTTGGACTTGTCCCTTCGTGGTCACACGCAGTCTCTTGGGACGGTTGGATGTTGACTAGTTCTCGGGGGCGCTAGGCCTTCGCGTCTCCCTCCCGTGTTCTTGTCATGTTCCCTGCGTTGTTCAATATTTGCCTGCCGAAGCTTTCAATATTGCGACCAGAGGCTTGGTGTTTTCTTCCGTCCTTCCAGCTCGAGAGACGCTGAGCTGCCTCTTCCTTCAGAGCCTCCCAGCACAGCTCACCCCCGTGCTTGCTTTCCTCCAGTTGCCCTCTGACGTTTTCCGTTCAGCTCTGTGACTTCGCCACTTCTTCCATTGGCTTTCAGCTACTCGGTGATCGAGAGCAGGTCTCACGGTCTCGTTCGATGGCCTCTTGGGCCGTTTCCTTCCTTCCTGGGGTTTGTTGCTGTGGGGTAACGGTCTCTGGAGCGAAGGTGGGTCTGTGTCGGGCTGCTAGATCCACCAGGCACTGGTTGGACACCACCAGCCGCTCCACAGGAGAAAGATGGGCCTTCGGCTCCTGTAAAGAGCTACAGCCTTGGGAACCCCCAGGGGCGGCTCTGCCCTGTCCCCTAGGGTCACTGTGCGTTGGCGTCGACTGGGCAGCAGTGAGTTGTTGGGGTCTTCATCTACTATGTGCTTCTGTCACAAGTGTTCAGTGAATCAAATCTATTCTTGAGACGTTCTCACGAGTCTGGTGGCATCGACTCGGGGCCATCCTTTGGCTCTCCGGAGGCTGCCTTACTTTTCTACAGCTTTCCCCTGAGCTTACAGATGAGCAGTGGGTGGCCTGTTCCACCGTCCGCCCCGGCCTCACTTTAGCCACCCCCCCCCCCCCGCCCGCTGTGGAGCGACTCTGTTGTCCCTCCCCGGAGATGCAGTCAGTTGGTGTCTGTGTATTCCGTCCGGAGATGGATACATGGATCGAGTGTCCATGTGTGTTATTGGGGAAAAGGCATTTGTGATGAAGAAGTGGGGGGCCTTGCACGATTCTCTCAGGTGACCCACAGCTTCGCTTCCATCACCCGCGTCTTGTTTTCCAGCGGCTGTTCCTTCCTCTATGTTCCCAACTTTTGCATTCCAACCACCACCAATGACCAATGTCTCCTGATTGCATGTTTGCTCAGTGTCAGGCTGAAGAGGTTGCTAAAACTCTTCAAAGCATCACTAGCTTTAGGGGTCGGTGCGTACGTTTGAATGACGGTTTTATTGACCCGGTCTCCTCACATGACGATGGATGGTGGCTTGTCACAGACAGCATTGTGCTCCAACACGGACTTTGAAATGTCCTTTGTTTGGTGATGAATGAGACCCCATTCCTCTTGGGTTTTTCATTCTTGGCGTAATAGACCGTATGATATCCGGATCCAAAGTGACTAATACCAGTCCGTTTCCACTCACCAATACCCAGGATATCCATCTTTATGTGTTCTGTTTCCATTTTGACGACTCCCAATTTTCCTAAGATTCCTACGTCGTACCTTCCATGTTCCAGTTATTAACAGATGTTTGAAGCTGTTGCTTTTCTTGTCAGAGTCATGCCCCATCAGCTAGTGGAGGTCCCCAAAGCTTTACTCCATCCGAGTCACGACGGACGACTCAACTTTGGGACCAGGTCTCCCTCATTCACATGGTAAGAGCCTTCTGACCCGGGGCTCCTCCGCCGTCTGCCCACTCTGAACGGGCTCCGCTGCCTTTCCCACGGCGGCCAGTGGCTGGTTCCTCAGACCTGCACAGACGCTTCCTGCTTCCCTTCCTAGTCTGCTCACCTTGGGTGACCTTGCTGGTATTGGAAACATCAGGGACACAGCTCCCGGCATCCCAGCAACTGGAATGCCACTGCGGGTGACAGCCCAGGAAAGAAATGGCGACTGGGATACGCAGACAGTGACCTCATACTGTCGCCTGGGGTCTGACAGCTTGCTCTTTGCTGGCCCGTTGTACCAGCTGCCCCTTTCTCCTTGTTGGCCTTAGTTTTACTTTCTAATTTTGTGATTCGGGCTATTTAAAAAAAAAATTACAATGTCATGCTTTGTCTTTCGTTGGCCACCTCTCATTGGCAGCGGGTCAGTGCTGACTCGTGGTGACCCCACCCCCTCTTTGTGGGAACTGTTTTGAGGAGTAGAAAGCCCAGTCTTTCCCCCCCGAGGAGCTGCTGGGGGGGTCGGAGCTGCCGAGCAGGCGGTGTAACCCTACAGCCCCCAGGCTCCATGGACAGTTTGAGGGAACAAGTGAATGTTCTTTACAGTTCAGGAGGCTGGAAGTAGAACTTTAGGGTGCTGGCTCGAGAAGGCGCAGGAGCAAGTACAGATGTCACCGTGGTGATAAAATGGACAACAATCCTCAAGGTCAGCTGTTCAAAACTCCCAGCTGCTCCGAGGGAGACAGACGAGGCTTAGGCTCAGCCTCAGAACCCCAAAGGGGCAGTCCCACTCTGTCCTCAGAGTCAGCACTAGGGAACAGCCTGAGGGGCAATAGGGGACAGCCTTGTGGCTCTGGCTCTGGCGGAAGGTCTTCGTCTCAGGTGCGCCTGGGCCGGTTTCAGGTGATTCCGTATCTCCCATCTCCGTTATCCTCCCTAATCAGCTCTTGTATTTCATTTCGTAGGTGGTGGACGCAAGACACACCCTGTGTTCATCCTGCCTCATTACCATAAACCGGACAATACACACCAACCTTTGCCCTCTAGCCCCTTCAGACTGCGGTCAGGCCACTGTTGTCCCTGTTGAGTCACTTCTGACTCATAGTGACTTGTTTGTGACAGAGGGAAACACTGGCTGCTCCAAGGTCACCTTCAGAACCGCTGCTATGGAAGGAGACTCATGGGGGAGTGGTTGCACCCTGAGCTGTCAGCTCCACAGTTGCAAACCCCCCGCCCGCTCTGTGGGTGAAGGACAGGGCTCTGTCTCCCTGCTCCAGGGCTGTTAGTTCCTCAGCGGGCGGCTGTCTGGGACAAAAGGTCCTTTTCTCCCAGAGCACGGAGCTAGAACTTTGTCTTTTTCCCTCGGAGAGGCTGGCAGTTTTGAACATCCGACCTTACAGTGAGCAGACCAGAGAGTAACCACTACACCACCAGGGCTCCGCCTCCCGAGGTTAGGCACCTGGGGGCAATCTTCGCGTGGTGGTTTAGCACCCGGCTTCACCCATCTCCGCTACCTTCCAGCTTTTTTTAATGTCAGAGAAGGGCTTGGCTCAGGACACACCTGTGCTAACCTGCCTCATTAACATAACAAGTTCCCAGATGGCATCTAGGTGCTGGCACAGGTGTTCCTGGATAACACCGCCTTTTAGAAGGGACACAGTAAGGTCACAACTTAACCCAGAAGGTCAACTGTAACTCTGTGCTTTCCTGTTTGAGTGGCCCCTCTGCCACTCACCGGTCAATTCAGACTCACGTGACCCTGTGGGACAGGGGAGAACTGCCCCTCTGAGTTACCGGGACTCGAGTGCTTTATGGTAGTAGACCGTCCTGTCTTTCTCCCTTGGAGCTGCTGGTGGTTTCGAACTGTTGACCTTGTAGTTAGCCACCCAACGCATCACCACCGCCCCACCCCCCCACCCCTCTGCCACGACTCCCGTGATCACTTTAGTGTATCATTTACATCTATAACTTAGTCTGCCTTCCAGTGATATCACCACCTCAGATCCAGTAGAAGAACATATTGTTTGGACGTGTGGTCAGGAGAGACCAGTCCCTGGAGAGGGGCACCGTGCGTGGTAAAGTGGAGGGGCAGCGAGAAAGAGGGAGGCCCTCCGTGAGATGGATGGGCACGGAGTCTGCACCGGGCATGGGAACAGTTGGGAGGAGGGCGCAGGACCGAGCAGTGTCTCCCTCTGTTGTGCACAGGGTCCCCTTGGGTCGGAGCCGACGCGATAGCACCGCAGTAACACAGTCATAGCCGCCCCTGTCTCCCTGTGGTTGTTGTCCCCAGGGGCCGACTCCGAGCAGGCGCTAAGTACACAGCCTTCGGGAACCTGGCTCGGCCCCAGCCAGCGCTGCCGACCCTGTGCCGATCTACTTCCCAGGAGCCTTCCTCCTTTCCTCTGGGCGCGACCCCATGACGCCCTTCTCCACACTGCTCTGTCCTGAGGATGTCCCACGTGCCCGGGACACAGTCTCCCCATCTTTGCTCCTAAGGAGCACGCTGGCTGCACTCCTTCCAAGACAGACGTGTCTGTTTTGCTGGCTGCCCGCGCTCCCAGCACCAGCCTCCCATGCACGGGTTCTTCCGTGGCCTCCGCAGCCTTTATCCCGCCATGCTCACGAAGCCCTCTCACACAGGGGACTGCGACTTTCATGTGGTCAGCCAGCTTTTCCACGAGGTGCAGACAATCATCAAAGCGTGTCCTCCCCGGGCTGGGGCGAGGAGCCGGTCTTCTGCGTCTGCGAGATCTCGGTCGGGAGAGCCCTGTACAAGCGGACCCAAATGAAAACGGCTTGTTTGACTTTTCTTTCTTAAACCCACGTGGTCACCACGACTTGTGGCCCTTGCTCCTTTGTGTCCATCTGTCAGTCGTCTCCTGTCATCTGCTTTCTGCCTGAAAGTCTACTTTGCACACGTCATTGAGCGCAGGTCTGCTGGGGCGAACTGGGTCAGCATTTGCAGGTGAGAGCAAAACCTTATCCTGTTTTTGCTTTCCAAAGGTATTGTTTTCTCTGATTGGCATGGGCTGAGGCACACAGCTCCCCACCACACCCACCCCTCCCCACCCACACCCACCCCTCCCCACCCCTGCCCCAAACCAAAGGTCTGTTAGTTTGGTGGGCCACGATTCTCAGAGGGACGGTTGGCAGTTCTGGGGGGATGTCTTTCACAGTTGTGTCAAGATCTCATCGCCCCTCCCCCGCCAGGATGCAATTGGCTATGAATAGCCAATCAGCTGTAAAGGGCTCGGAGGGCTCGGGTGGCACTGTTGGGTAGTTGTTGGACTGCTACCCCTGAGGTCCGAGGTTCCAACCCACCGGTCGCTCCTTGGGAGCCTGGGACTCCTCTATAGGATTGCTATGAGTTGGAATCAACTCGATAGGGTGGATTCCATTGGTTGGTTTTTGTTTTGGGGGTCGGGACATCCTTGCCCAGGTCACAGCTCTGAACTGACGTCAGGGGACTGTCCCTGGGGTGTGGCCTGAATCGCTGTTTATCTTACGGGAGATTAAGGGAGAGAAGCAAGCAAGCAGAGGGTCCTGCCTACCACGGAGAAAGAAGAGCCGGGAAGAATGGGGATCCTCTCAACTTGGAGTCCCTGGCCTGAGCACCCCCAATCCCCAGACACATGGGATCCTCTCAACTTGGAGTCCCTGGCCTGAGCACCCCTGAGCACCCCCGATCCCCAGACACATGGGATCTCCAGGGAACACCTGCCCACCCACGGATACTGAAAGGAGACAAGGACCATCCTTCATAGCTAAGAGTAGAGGAAGGCTTCCCCTGGGACTGGGTGCTAAAGCCAGACACCCAGCCTCCCACACAGTGAGAAAAATAAGTGTGTTTGTTACAGGCTTTTACAGGCGCTATTTCTGTCACAGCGGCACGAGACAAGCCTGACATGGAACCCTAAATGTAAAGGGTCTCTTTCTCTCAGGCCTTTAAAGATATCTCCCCGCTGTCTTCTTGAAGTTTTTCTCTGATGAGATACCTGTCATTGGGAACCGATTACAAGGATCTACATGTGACCTCCTCCCTGGGGGACGGACAGCAGAAAAGTGGGTGAAGAGAGACATCGGACAGGGCAAGATATGACAAAATAATAATTTATAAATCATCAAGGGATCATGAGGGAGTGGGGAGCAGGGAGGGAGGAGGGAAAATGAGGACCTGATGCCAGGGGCTTAGGTGGAGAGCAAATGTTTTGAGAAGATGAGGGCAATGAATGTACAAATGTACTTTACACAATTGATGTATGTATGGATTGTGATAAGAGTTGTAAGAGCCCCTAATAAAACGATTGAAAAAGAGAGATACCTGCCATCATCCATAGTCGTGCTTCTTTTGTAGGTAATGTGTCTCTTTTCCTTGATTTGGCTTTTAAGACCCCTTCCCCCGGCCCCCTTTCCTCCTGGTTTTGAATACTGAGTAGTTTTCTTCATGTTTCTTGTTCTTGGGGTTGATCGAATCTCGGGTCTGCGGGTTTATAGTGTTATCAAATTTGGGAAATTCTATCATTTTCTCCGTGGATGTAGTTTCCTGTTTCCCTACTATCTATCGTCTTTTACCCGGGGACTGCAGTCACAGGCCCCTTAGACCACTCCAAGCTGCCCGCCTCGCGCTGGCTCTCTGGGACATTTGTCTTGCGCTGGGCCTCAGTTTGGAGATCTCTCACGCTCTTTCTGGTGCCGTGGCTCACCTGTCGATGCCGTCTCAGCAGCCTAGAGGACAGGGTGGAGCTGCCCGGCGGGTTTCCAAGACTGCCACGTTCTCCCGTCTTTCTCCCGAGAGTGGCCGGGACTTTCAAACGGCTGCCTGGCCCAACAAGTCACTCCGAGGCCACGAGGGCTCCCCCATTCACCATCTAGTCAAACGGTTCTCAAACTGTGGGTCGTGACCCCTTTGGTGGTTGAAGGACCCTTTCACAGGGGTCGCCCGATTCATAACAGTAGCAATATTACAGTGATGAAGTAGCAACGACAATAATTTTGTGGTTGGAGGGGGGTCACCACCACACAAAGAACTGTTTTCAAGGGCCAAGGCACGAGGCAGGGTGAGAACCATTGGTCTAGTGTTTTGGCTTTTGTCCCTGTTTCTTCTTTCTTCTCGGCCATTGCTGTTTTCTCTTCCACAGTTGGAGTGGAGTCTTGGCGCTGTGTGCACACCTTCCTCGCGTCCGTGTACTTACCTTTCCGCATCTGGAAGGCAGCTTGCTGCTTGTCTCTCAAGGTCCTTGATTTTGTTAATGCCCTGGGCGGTCCTGGGTTCATTTCTAATCATTGATCTCCCTCATCATTCTGCGTTACCATCGTCCTGCTCCTTGGCCTCCCTAGCATATTGGGTTGACCATCAGCATACTGGACTGACTGCAAGAAGTGGTATGGACACAAGGGTTAAACTCTTGCCTGCTGATCAAAAGATCAGAGGTTCAACCCCCACCCCCCAACCCACCCCAAGGGCCCCTGAGTGACAGATCTGGAAACCTGCTTCCATCAGGGTCTTGGCTTCAAAACTTCCGGCTCTGCCACCTGGGGCCGCTGAGTGGCAGAGAGACCCCACGGCCGGCAACACTAGAGCCGTTCACTTTCTCTTCTTGAGTGCTGAGTATTTGATCTAATAGTATTAAGTTTAATTGATATTATAATATTTATTTATCATCAAATAAGCTTTGTCCTGTGTCAGGGGAAGCCAGCCCCTAACACATCATTACGGGTCCGGTAGGCGCAATTGTACAGCGACAATAAGTAAAGATCATAGTAAAGTTACAGAGCGCATGAGAGATAGAAGTGAAGTATTGAAATAAATGGAGTCAGACACAATTCATGGTAGCATGCTCACCTCAGCCCCGCTTGGTGGTCCACGTGGAGGGAGAGAGAGAATCTTTAATGCTGACCAAGGCTTCTATATTCCCTGGGGACATGCAAGCCTCCTTCCTAATTACAGGTGAGGACCTACATCACAGGAAGGGGCTGTGCTCTAGGTAATAGAGCAATGAGAGGGGGTGGTCTAGGGACAGACACGCAATAGGAAGAGGAGGGATTGGGGGTATCCATGTGACTAGATGGGCGGATCCTAGATTTAGGATGGCAGTTTAACTTGGACCTGTTCTCTGGATCCCGTGTGAACTCCACCTACAGGAACCAAGCTAAAGGTCCCAAGCCTCAGGGAGAAGTAATCCCTTGTCCCCAGCAGCAGGGAGCAGGCTCACCCGGGGTGGGGTGAGACAGCAGTCTGGCAGTGAGTGCCTTCAGGGAGGATGTCTGTAACATCTGACCCCCCACCCCCACAGTCCTGGACGTCCATTCTTCTGGAAATGCTTGGAGCCTGTGGAGTGTAGTCCTTCAGGTTCTGTAGGTGGGGCCGAGCCAAGCTTAGCCCACACCTGAGCTCAGAGCCTTCTGGGAACCCATCCGGTGCCCTGGCAGCCACCAGGGCCTCATTGCTGGCTGGTGGGGCCACGGGATGGATTCCCTGTCCTGAGGGAGAGCTGGGAATGGCTGGCTCATCTTATAGGCTCGTTCTTCCCCCAGCTCCTGACTCTTCCACAGTTGAATCCTGATGAAGACCGACCTCTCTGTGGTCCCTCAGATGCCCGCTCTCTCCTTGAGACTGAAAACTCTGGCTAACCAGGCCTCCTCACTGCCAGCCTGTCTCCTGAACCCGCCAGACTGTGCCTGCAGGGCATTGGTGCTACGGCCTAGAAATCCTGGTAGGGGAGTAACTCAGGGGCCACTCAGTGCCGCCCCCCTACTGCCCACTTATGTCCAGTGTCTTATAAACCGTTGTCTCCTGGGTCTGATCCATTTTACTTTGAGGGTTGCCGTTGGTGCTGTTGGTGACTCACAGTGACGCTGTCCCCTGCACCTTCTTCACCTCGGCACGTCAGCCCACTGCCGCAGCCACCCGTTGCGTCTGTGTCCATGTGACTGGGACCTCGGACTCCATCTCTTGGCCTGAAGTAAAACCTTTCTATCACTTTAAAGCTCCCCCCCCCCCTCCCGCCCCCTCTAGCTGTCATCCTGGCTCTTCTTCTTTTTTTCTCTTAAATCACAGTTTTATTGGTTTTTGCTGGCTCCCTTCTTAAACCGGTTGTTTTGAATGTGTCTTTGTTCTCGGTCCCATTGGCCCCTTCTGTGGGTCTTAAGAAAAAGGGACATTGTCCCCCTGGCTGTGGGTGCCTGCTGTGCTCTTGTGGGTGGGTGTCTTCCTCGTGCCATCCCCGACTCCCCAGGACTCCCCTTACCCATTTCTTCTCTACTCTTTTCTCTCAGGGACCCCTGCCCGCTTGCCTTGTCTTCGCTGCCGAATTCTTCCCTTGGCTGCTTAGGTCCCATGAGTCACTCTGCCCACAGTTTCCCTGGTGCTTTCCCCAATTTACTTTCCCTGGTGTTTTCGAGACAAATGCGTTGTTCGCGCAGGGTCCACCCGCAGCGGTACCGTGGTCTCCGGGGAGGTGCAGTGGGGAGCATTCTGGTTCCCCGAAAGCCTGGAGCTGCTGTTTCCATTTCTCCTGTAGCTCAGGGCTCACTGCGACGCTTTTATCTCCCCCCACCCCTGTGTCCGGGGTTGCATCCGTAGTGCCTGGATCCGCCGTGAAAGACTCACGGAAGCAGCTGTGACGAGATGCAAGGGACATATTGTGTTGGGTCAACCAGGGCACGTGAAAGTGTCCAGGAGCAAGGGTGTCACTTGGAAGACCAAGGCACGCCTGATCCAGGCCACAGGAAACACCATGGCTTGGAGCAGGTGTGCCTCGGTCCTCCAAGTGCACGTGAAAGGTGGACTCTGAATAGGGAGGCTGGAAGAAGAGTCGACGCTTCCGAATTATGGTGCTTGAGAAGAGGACTGTCCGCCAACGTCGTTGTTGTTGTTTTAAGTGCCACTGGGCCACCTCCGACCCATGGCAACCTTATACATAACAGAAAGAGGCACTGCCCGGTGCTGGGCACCCTCTTAACTGTCCCTGTGCTGGGGTCCACTGCACACGGCCGAAAGACCAAACCAATCTGCCTTGAAAGGAGCACGGCTGGAGTGCTCCTTAGAGGCCAGGAGGGCAAGACTTCAGTCTCACATCCTGCCAGGAGAGACCAGTCCCTGGAGAAGGACATCGTGCTCGGTAAAGTGGCGGGGTGGCAAAAGAGAGGACGGCCCTCCAGGAGATGGACGGACAGGGGCTGCGCCCAGGGGCTCAGGGGTAAGGATAGTTGTGGGGAGGAGTTCGGGACCGGGATGTGTTTCATTCACAGCCCACCCACCCCCCCACTCTCCTGGGGCCTCGGTTTGGAATGTTCCACTGGCATTGTGGAAGCGTGGTTGCCCTCCTCCTGGATTTTCCTTGTCACGAAGGGGCTGTGATTTTCCTCCGGGTATTGCTCTCTGTGTTGGGGTGGAGGACATGGTGTGATGAAGGGGCAGGCAGCCTCTGGACAAGTGGGCGTCTGGGAAGCGGATTGGGTTCACCGGACGGGGTCATCCTTCTGCAGTGCAGCTACCACAGAAGCCACACGTGGTTGGGGGGAGTGGCCCTAGCAAACAGGACTTAATTTTCCCACCATTTGTTGCTTCTGACTCAGTGAAACCCTAGCAGGGCTCCTCAAGCTTTTTAAACAGGGGACCCCTTCACTGTCCCTCAGACCCACTGGAGGGCCAGACTATAGTTTTTAAAGAAACTATAAACAAATTCCTATGCCCACTGCACATCTTATTTTGAAGTCAAAAAACAAATGGGGCAAAAACACCCTGCGGGCCGGATAAATGTCCTCCGCAGGCCGCATGTGGCCTGCGGGCCCGGGCTGTAGTTTAAGGACCCCCCGCGCCTAGAGGGTAGATAGGGTAGATCCGCCTAGCCTCTGAATGCTTAACCTTTGCTCTACCAGGCGTTAGGCTCAGTTGACCAGGCCAGGCGTGGGCTCTATCAGCTGGCGGTGGGGCAGGGTCTGTCTCCGTTTCTGAAGCCCTTTCCTGGGTGACCATCCTGTGGCCCACCACGCACCTTCCCCATTCCGCCCGCTGGCTCCCCAGCCTAATCCGCGGGATTTCTATTTCAAAGGTAACAGGCTAAAGGGTACCTGCACGGGCTCATTAACATAACAAAGAAGCACCATTCCCAACCAGATTGCCAGCTGAGATTGCCAAATTTACTGTCTTCCAGCGGATGCTGACTGCTGACTCACGCAGCCCTCCCCACAGGACAACGCGGACCTGTCCCCTGTGGCTTCCCCAGACTCTTGATCTTTAGGGGAGCAGCCTCGGCTTTATCCAACCGAGCCACTGCTGGTTTGGAACTGCTGATCCCAGTTAGCAGCCCAACACATATGTCGTGCCCCAGGACACAATGAGGGCCCTTAAACCAGGGATATGGCAGCTGGCAGACAACAGCAATAGTAATTTAGGGGGACAGCCTTCAGCCCCTAATCCTGAGCATGATCATGAGGTCCACCCAGCCCCCAGGGAAGGGTGTGGGGAGGGGCTCTGGTTTGGGGGGTGTGTGTCTGGTGAGGCCTGCCGTGGGGCCCTGGGGAGTGGATACCTGTCCAGCCAGACAGCAGGACAGCAAGGCTTCGTCTTGAGCCAAGTGTTTTGTACCTTTCTCAGAACCTCCATTTTCCTAGTGGGCGGGGGAACACTCAAGCCCCCCTCCTCAGGAAGACCCTGTCTGCACTGGCATAGGGGCACACCGGCTGTTCCCAATGTCGCTGACCAGCTTCCAGCACCCCTCCTTGTGTGCGGGAACACAGGGTCCAGGCAGGCTCCATCCGTGCACTGAAAAAACCCAGCCGGCTGCTGGAAGGAGCCCTGGTGGCGTGGTGGCTGCGAGTTGGGGCGCTAGCTGCAAGGTCAGCAGTTCAGAACTACGTGTCTCTCCAAGGGAGAAAAGGGGCGCTTTTTACTCCCGTGAGGAGTTTCATTCTGAAAAACTCACGGGCGGGGTGGGGGGGCAGTCAACTCCGTTCTGCAGGATCGCTCTGAATCCGCATCGATCCATGGCAATGAGTTTTGGGATCTTTTGGGGGATGCTGAGCGGGGAGCGCAGGACCAGGAGAGGAAGTCGGAAACTGCCAGCACCGCGGGGCTGAGGGGCCCCCGACAAGGGACCATGACAGGAGGCTTTGCGAAGTGACCGCTGCCCAGGCCATACCGATGGGCAAACTTGCCAGATTCCGGGCCGAGGCCCCCACCCTGGAGCTGCAGTGTGAGCCGGCAAGGGCAGCGAGCTCCGGAGCCGGCGCCTGCCGTCCCACGCGCCCGGTCTCCCACACTCGGGGGAAGAAAGCACAGGTGGGCGCGGCCGGCTCAGGTGCGCTTGGGGCGCGGGGCCGGCGGGCGCCCAGCTTTGTTCGAGACGCTCCGGTGAGCCACGCGCCTGGCGCAAGCGCTTCCCCCGGGGGGGCTAGGCGGGGCGATCCGCCGTGAGGGGCTGGGCAGGAGCGCCCAGGATTGGCCGAACCCTGAACCCCGCCCCTTAGCTGGCGGGGGCGGGGCCGGCGGGGGTGGCGCGGCGCGTGCTGCTGAGATCTCGCGCGGCCCGCCCTCCCCCTGGGCTCGCTGCGGGTGCACAGGGACCAGCGGCACCTGCGGGGCGCACCTGGTGGGGCACCTGCTGGGGAAGGGGCGATGCGGGTGGTCCCGCACCTGTAGCTTGGCGGCGTGGGCGCTGGGTGCTGCGAGGGGCGCGTGTCGGGGCCAGTGGGCCCGGGCGCTGGGGAGGGCGAGGCCCGCGCAGGGCGAGGCCGGAGGGCGTGGGAAGGAGGAGGGTTATCTTTACGGTTAAAAACGGCCGCCCCGGGGAGAGCGGGGAGCGTCCGGCCGCACGTGCGGGACACGAGCGCCCCACGCTCCCTGGCGCGCACGGCCCGCTACCGCCACCTCGGCCACGGGCCCAGGGAGTCGCCCTCGGAGCAGGTGGCCCCGGGGGCGCCCGCCAACCCGCGACGTCTCGGCCCGCACCCTGCAGTGGCGCGCGGGGCTCGGAGGAGGCGCGCGGCCGGTGGATGCGGGCGGCATGGACGGCGGCGCGCTCTCCGGGCCCTCGGCGGCGTCCGGCGTCCCGGGTGGCCGCAGTGGCAGGCGGCGGTCCGCCTCCCCTGAGCTGCTGCGCTGCAGCCGGCGGCGGCGGCCGGGCGCGCCAGAGGAGACCGGAGCAGGCGCGGCGGCAGTGGCGCGGCGCAACGAGAGGGAGCGCAACCGCGTGAAGCTAGTGAACCTGGGTTTCCAGGCGCTGCGGCAGCACGTGCCGCACGGCGGCGCCAGCAAGAAGCTGAGCAAGGTGGAGACGCTGCGCTCGGCCGCCGAGTACATCCGCGCGCTGCAGCGCCAGCTGGCAGAGCACGACGCCGTGCGCGCCGCACTGGCCGAGGGGCTCCTGGCACCCGCGCCCCGCGCCCCGCCGGAGACGCCCGCGGCGGCCGCCACCTCGCCCTCCTGCGCCTCGTCGTCCCCGGGCCGCGGGGGCAGCTCGGAGCCCGGCTCCCCGCGCTCCGCCTACTCGTCCGACGACAGCGGCTGCGAGGGCGCCCTGAGCACCGCGGAGCGCGAACTGCTGGAGTTCTCCAGCTGGTTAGGGGGCTACTGAGCGCCCCGGCCCACCAGGTAACACGGCCCCGCGGGAGCAGGCAGGGCAGAGGACCGTGGGGCGCGCCCCCGGAAAGCCTGCGAAGCCGTGCGCCAGGCCCGAGGTGGGGGGTGGAGGGGAGCCTCTGATTTCGCACACGTTTCGTTTCCCTCAAACTTTTTCAAGCCTGTGCAAGACTGGGTTTGTTTGTCCTGGATTGCAAAACTTCCCCTCGCCGCTGCGCTGCAATTGTGTGTGTGTGTCCGCGCATTGCGGGTGTGGACGCGCGCGCACGCGCGCGCGTATTGGATGAGGGTGTGTGACTGAATGGAATGGGCCGGCCCCGGAGGCGATTCGAGCCCTGGGAGTGGGGATCCCTGGGCAGATTAAGGTGCTTCAGGTCGGGTAACTTTGCATTGCAAATTGTGCGCTCTGGCCCGGGTGGCCAAGTTGAGTGAGGCTGCCCAGCCGTGACTCACCGCGGGCACTTGGGTGAGCGTCCCGCCCTGGCTCGGGTCTCTAACCGAATTCGAGGAACCCACAGACTCAAACTGCCCAAAAGGACCAGAGCCGAAGCTGGGGAGGGGCGGGGCCCGGTTGCCTGGGCGGTCCGGCCCCTGGCTCGTCCTTAAGTTAACTTCTGTGCGTCTTCCCTCCCGCCCTCCTCTCCCCTCCCCGCAGTGCCTGGACGCCAAGCGGCAAGCGCGCCTGTTCACCTCGGAAGCCAGCCAGGGCAGGCCTGCCGCGAGAGCGAAGCCGCCAAAGAGCACGGGACTCCTGGGAAGGCTCCCTTCCACGCCCCCTCCCCACCCCTGCCTTTGTACGGACCTTTGTGGAAACAGGTTTCTGTAACCTGGCCTCGAGAGCCTGCCTGGTCAACTTCCTCCAGCGCTTTCACTTAGGACGGGCCGAGCGTGGGGACGCCCACAGTTGGAGGGGCAAAGGATTTTATATGGACAGAGAGAATCTATTTTTTGCGTATTCACGGCTACGGCTGGCAGGACCCTGCTAACAACGTGGACACCTATTTTTGTATAAAGAGTTCTTCACCTTGGAGCTCCCCAAAAATGTTAGAACATTCCCCCTGGGGTGCAGCCACTATCTGGAACTCACCAGCCTGGCCAAGAGCTCCGGCGAGCTGCCAGGAGGGCAGGGGTCCCCCGTGGGAGCCCCGGGCCTCAAGTGAAGGCGGCCGTTGGGTGCTGCTCACACATCCTGGAGTGGTGTGTTGGGGAAAGCAGCGCTTTGGACGCAGGTGGACTTAATAAAGAAATCACTTCTATTTATCAGTGCCTTCTGTGCTGAGGAAGCGGCAGGCCCTCCCCTTTGTAGGGCTCACCCAGGACTGTGGGGGCTGCAGGTCACATCTGGGGAGCCGGGATCTGAGGCTGGTGACTGATGATGGTGATGGGTGTGAGGCTGGGACCCAAGTGGGCCAGCTTTGGACACTGGCCTGTTCTCCAACTCTGGGGCTCTGAACCAGGTTGCCGCCTACTCCCAGATTGGTGACCTGGGCAGCCCTTCTGGGCTTCCCTGGGTGGTATGTGTTGTCACCTGTTGGCAGGCCTCACCCGTCTGTGTGCTGGAGTCTGAAAGTGTCAGGAGGGCCTTGCTGAGTAGCTGTCTGCCCTGCCCAGGCCCCCACCCCGCCCCAGAGGTTGGCACGCAAAGGTGGCGGCAGACGTGACTTTTGACCCGCAGATGCCCACCAGCTTCCTTTTATTGCAGGAGAGGGGAGGGGAATCCGAGGCTGCTGGAGGATAGCTGAGGACACCCCTTTCAGGAGGCAGCGGTGGACCTGGGAGGGGTTGGTTTAGACCTGGTTGCTCCTGTGTAACCGTGGTGACAAGACCTAGATGTGCGGGATCCCCGTAGCTCCTTGTCCGGGAGTCGCAGTGAGTCTCTCAGAAGACAGGACTGCACGGAGTCTCTGACCCCGGCAGGGGTCCTCGGAGCTCTGCAGCCTGGCCCGGACTCCTGGGGACCAGGTTCAATGGAGAGCAGACCAGGGCATGGTCAGTGTGCTGGGACTCAGACTCATCAATGGTCAGCAGAGTCAGTTTGGGGCCGCGGGGCCACGGAGAGCCTGGGCCTAGGGAGGGGAGGGGCACAATGCCACAGCCGCTGTTGTCAAGTGCCAGCGAGTGAGGAGATTCGGAGTCCCAGAGCCTGTGAAAGGCAGGCTGGAGCACCTCCCAGTCCGGCCCCCTCCCCACAGCCCCTGTGGTGCTCCAGCCCGCCGTGTCCCTCTACCTCCTTGAGGGTCCCTCTCTTTGTTGCCGACCAGAAACTGCTAAGCAAGACAGCCTTCTCCAGAGACTGGTTCCTCCTGATACCATGTCTGTCATGTGTGAGCTGAAGTCTGGCCATTCTCTCCTGTCAGGAAGGGGGAGTTGGAGGAAAGGAGGCCTTTGTACAGCCTTCCGGGAGGGGGTGGGGTTGCATTTACCTGTGTATTGGAGCCCATGGAGGGGGTGGGGAGAGGGTACCAAGTTCAAAAGCAAGCAGAGGGTCAAAGAGACATGGGGGCAGACCTACACCCGTGGGAGGTTATCTACAGGGAAGGGCCACCGAGAAGGCAGGGGACTGTGCTTAGAAGTGAGGAGAAATAAGACCTGGTGCTCCTCCCCACCCTCACCCCTCTCGGACTTCAGCTCTAAGTGCCCTAGGGTGCCAAGGAGCCACCCTAGCGATAGCTACCCAGGGCCCTCTCCCTGGGGTCCCCATCAATGAGGGCAAGTTAATTGAACCCCAGGTCTGACCTCTCCCCGTGTCTACCCTCTGCCCCCCACCTGAGGGAGGGACCTGCAGCCTGAGAACAAGGATTGCAATTGGTGGGGGGGACCTGGAGTTTGGAAAGGGGAAAGGGGGTGGGGGAGGGAGGAGCCCCAGGAACTGGGACTGGGGGTCTTCAATGCAACTGGGAGCTAGAAGTGGTGCTAGGGTGCTAGTCTAATCTTGAACCCCCGGTGTTTACGTCATGAGAAACTTTAAGCACGCATCACGCCCAGTCAGTGTCCTGCCATGCCCACCATCCTTCCCCCCATTATGTTTCGACAAATCCCAGACCTCTGTACATTCTTCAGGTACAAGGGGGTACCTCCCAAAAACAGATAAAAGCTCTGCTGGGTGGAGCTTTCCTAGTACAGTTTCCCCCTACGCTAGGTGAACATCCGGCAGCTCACTCTCAGCACACCCAGAGGCGTCGCCTGCAAAGGTTCTCTGGTCACAGTGAAGATTTTCCTAAAAGCAGTTTTGCTGAGGCTTGTTTTTGGGAAGGCCGATTTAAGAGAACGGTGTGCGGCCATGAAATTTGCTTCCCTGCTCAGGAAAAGTGCCGCAGAAACCATTGTGATGTTGAGCACAGCTTCCCAGGACAGCGCTACCGGGAAAAACTCAAGTGGACCAGTGGTTTTCTCGTTTCCCCAACGTCAATCAATGCAAGCAGCACCCCGGAAGCAGCAGCCCCGGCATCCAATGATGGCTTGCATCTCGCCAAGACCTCTTTCAAGCATTCACAGTGGAAAGGGTCCCTTGGGAGACAGGAGAGCTGGACAAGCCCCACGGAAGACTGCCGAGGGGTCAGTGGCCCCTTTGAGTGACAGAGTCGAAAGTCCCACGGACTGCCAGAGGAGCAAGCACACCTGTCTTGGCGGCAGTCCAGTCAGAATTCTCTGTCGAATGAGGATGTCGAGACTTTGTCTCACATCTGTTGGGCCCGTTATCAGGAGAGGGACGCCGTGCTTGGGGAAGGGGGGCGGGGGGCAGGCGGAGAGGAAGAGCCTGGAGGCAATGGATGGACACTGCGCTTGCAGAAATGGACTCAACCACTGTTGGGATTGTAAGGATGGCACAATCCCGGGCACAATACTGTCACGCATGGAGTCACTGTGAGTGGGAGCAGTCTGCAGACCCCTGGAAGCAGCTTCCTGGGTGCGTGCAGCCGTGTCGGGGAACAGTCCCCAGACCCTAGGTGGTATTGATTGCATCAGGTTCTTATCCTGGGCGGCATTTGCCTTGTGTCTGCTTTAGACCAAGTCTGGAGGCCGCTGTGTGGGAACCTTCACTGCACGTCTTTCCCTGCCCACCCATGGGTGGGAGCCACCCAAACGGCCGCCACCAACAGGGTGAGCAAACCCAAGGTGGTCCGTCCATACCGTGGAGAGCTGGTGGTGGTGGTGGGGGGGGGTAGAGTAGGTTCCGCCGACCCATAGCGACCTTACGCTCAACACTGCCCGGTCCTGTGCCATCTCATCAATGCCCCTGTATGAGCCCATGTCGCAGCCACAGGGTCAAGCCGTCTCCTCAGGGCCTTCCTCTCCTTCGCAGCCCCTCGTCCCAACAGGATGACCTTCTCCAGGGACTGGTCTCTCCTGACAACATGCCCAAAGTATGGAACAAGAAGTCTTTCCATCCTTGTTGCTCAGGCAGCGGTTCTCAACCTGTGGACCGTGACCCTTTGGGGAGGGGAGGTGTCGAACGATCCTTTCACAGGGGCCGCCCAATTCATCGCAGTAGCAAAATGACAGTGATGAAGCAGCAACGAGCATAATTCTATGTTGGGGTGTCACTACAACATGAGGAAGTGTATCAAAGGGTCGTGGCACGAGGAAGGTTGAGAACCTCTGTTCTAAGGCGCACTCTGGTGGCGTTTCTTTCCAGATGGTGCCCTGTGGTACTTTTTCGTTTTCTTCCCCGGCACCGTAGTTCACATACATGGGTGGTTCTTTGGTCTTCCGTATTCAACAGCCACAGGGAGGGCTGAAGGTGTGGGCCACGCTACAACATAGATGAAGCTTGAACTCACGACAGCCAAGCGAGATGTTGTAGGGTCCCACTTGTGTGAACTATCCAGCACGGAGACCAGTTTCCTAGTGGGTAGCGGCCATCCTCTCCACAGGCCTGGTGGCAGAGTAGCAAGACCAGTGGTCCGAAACCACCAGCCTGGAGAAGGCCTTGTGCACCTTGAGAGCTACAGCCTTGGGAATTCTGCCCTGCCCTGCCCGACAGGGTCCTTACGAATCAGAATGGTCCCAACAGCAGACGGAGGTGTTGGTTTCTTTTTCAGTTTGTGGGGAGTCATCTACGTGTGAAAAATCAGTCCATTAAAACCCTGCCGATGGAAACAGCCACATCCTCTGGGGCACGTGGCCCCCTTTTGAGTGGGGCCGCCTTGATGGCAGCTGAGGGAAGCCACCAGGGTGCGGGGGTGTCGGGCATGCGGCGTCTACTCTGGGGGACATAAAGCATCGTGCTGGTCGGTGCTGAACAGGACGCACCCTGAAGAATTTGAGCAGCGCTGTGGAGCCGTGCACGTCAAAAAATTTAGAGTGACAAATGTCTGCTCTGCGGGCCTCTCACCATGAGAAAATTACAAAGAGAGACAGAAGCTGTGTGCTCAGGGTCTGGTGTGGTTTTGGGTGAGGGGCTTGGGAGGTGGGGGTGGGTCCCTCGGGTCCAGTGCCTCAGGATGCACAATGCCGTCTGCACTTCATCCCCCAGGGTGCTGCTGCTGACTGGATAAGGTATTATCCAATCGGGGTGCTTCGAGAGTGGCTGGGACTGCAAAGGAGAGTCTGCAGAGACAACATGTGTCACTGGGCACCCAAGTTACCAAGCGCCCTTTCCAGAGCAATGTCCGTTTGATGGAACTGGACGGGAGGCCCCGAGAGATTAAATCCCCAAAGCCACAGAGCTAGAAATTCCTGGGGTTGAAACTGGTGGGTTTCCCCCCAAGGCCTTGCACTTCTCACATTCGGGTAGGCGGGCTCATGGTAGGCACTGAGGATGCTTGTGCAAGGGTGGCAGGGACGGTGAGCACCCATCTTGCACAACCCATGCCTGCGGCCCCTCGGACTCACTCACCGACACAAGGGTGGAGGTGAAGGACCAAGCCTTCCAAGAGGGATGTTGAATCAGGGCCTGGGCCTATGACGTTGGATGGTCAACACCTGCCCCACTAGTCAGTCCACCTGGGGACAGCCAGGCAGAGGGTCTGTCCCCTCCCTTGTCTCGGAGGCCAGGAGTGTGGATGATGGCTGGAGTGAGTGCTCAGAGAAGCCAGGGGGTGGCCCACTCCCTTGCCCACCATCTGGGTGTTCCCTCTGGCTGTCTCCTTAGGGTGGACTCTGTGCGGATCAGCGTTCCCATCGAGGACAGGAGAGGTGGGAAGGCAGGGCTTGGGGTCCAATCCAGGTACACCTCTATGGGAACGGGCTGCGACCCACCCCTACTGGCTTCTTGGGCGCAGCAAGAAGAAGAGGAGGAGGAAGCAAGCATTGGGCAGAGGTCTGTCTGGAACAGGTGCAGGCCCCCATGGGCGCCTGCCCCCAGCTGTGATTAATGGGGTGAGTCTGTCAGAGCAGGGGCCCTGCCACCAGGAACAGGCCATCAATCCAGGCCCCCCAGTGTCACCTCCCACAGAGTCTGGGGTCGGCCTCCCGTCACATGCTGAAATAGGCCATTGTCCACTGCATCCCTGAGCCCCAGTTCCCAGCTTCCCACTGGATTGCAGAGGTGAAGAGCCTGTCTGGTCAGCAGCACACTCTGCCCAAGGCCACAAGCCAAATAGGGAGGAATGGGTGTGCCTGCCCTGCCCCCCTGCCCCCATGTTTGCCACACCCCCAGACCGCTGCCCTTTCTCCACTGCAGTGACAAGACAGGTACCCTCACTGGTGTGAGCTGACCCCCAGAGCGCCCGTGGTTCAGCGAGGCAAGAACTGGCCTGGAGGAGGTAGGAGCCAGGGGCTCTGAGAACACATCAGCCGGAGTTGGAGTGCTTCCCCTGCTCCCTCAAGCAGTTACCACACCCTCAAGGTCTCCACTGGGGTCCTCCACTCCCCGCTCCACCGTCCCTGCCACACCCTCTGGTACCCACAGCCCCATCTCCCCCCCCTCTTCCTTGCCCCTCCCCACTCCCCATTGTTGCTTTTCAGTAATGCCCTCCCCTCTGCCCACCAGGGGATCAGCACTGAACTGTCCCACCCTCCCCCAAGCACCACCTTGGACCTTGTTCTTGGAGGGATGCCACACCCTTGGCCCCACCCCTGGATTAGGCAACGCCTTTGCCCATGCCCCCTAGATTAGGCCCGGCCCTTGACCCCGCCCCCTGGGTTCCCCAGTGCTATGGCAAGAAGTAACAGGTTGCTAAAGAGACCACCTGCTACCCACTGAGTGCCATGGGCAGACTGAAGACCAAGGACCCACGAGCGGGGACCTAGGGGCTTCTGGGCACTGGTCCCTCTGCCCTGCACCCCCAGGAGAGGACAGACCGACATGGCCCGAGGGGGTGGGTGATGGGGCTAGGTCTGTCTGTACTGTCCTGTTACAGCCACCCATACCCTGGGAGTCTGGGGAGGGCACGCCATCTCTTTCGGAAGTCTGGTCCAATGGGAGGGGCTTTGTGTGTGTGTGGTGGGGCTTTCTTCTCCCCTTCATCCCATAGTTCTGAGAGGGTCCTGGGGCCCTGGCTCCTTGCTCTGGGCCAGGCCACCCCCGCAGGCGCAGCCTCCAGTCAACCAGGAAGAGCTGGCAGCCACCCATGGCTCCCTGGCCCTCCCTTCCAAGGGCACATTTGCCTCCCAAGCCTCGGCTTTGTCTCCCTGTCCCATGCCTGGCCATCACACCTTTGATAAGTATGCAAATTCCTAAACGGAATCCAATTAATACCCAAATGAGGCCTGAGAACAGTGGGGCTGAGAGGTGACAGTGGGCTGGACTTTTTCTTGGGGCCTCAAATATTTGTCTCTCATTTGAATGTCTTTTGTGGGAGGCAGGCCAGCTAGCCCTCCCTCCCTCCCTCCCTCCCTCCCTCCTTACCTCCCTGCTGGCTTGGGGAGATCTCAGATGTCTTATGCTCACCGCTTACCTTCCCCAGCCACCTCAGCCACCTAAGGCCCCAGTTGCTGTCCTGGCCCCTCCCCTAGCTCCCGGCCCCCAACCCAGACAGGTGTTAGGTTGGTGACTACTGGGCTGTATACTGTTTACACGGCATGCGTGTATGTGTGTGTGTGTTTGGGGGGGGGCACAGAGAAAGGTGAGGCAGGCAGTCTTGTCCATGAAGTGGAAGGCAGGGAAGAGATTATGGGATTCTGGGCTCCTGCCATCTCAGGCCAGAATCCCAGTTTTGTGGGAACCGGCCCTGCGCAGTCAGCTCTGGGGTTCCCACACTTGGAAACGAGCGTGGGGGGCGGGGGCAGCGTTGCTGGCGGGGATGAGGGACCGCGCATGCACATTGCTCAGGTGACCAGGTGTCTGGTCCTCCTTGCAGGCTTCGAAGGCCCTCTCAGGTCTCCCAGCCCCATGTCTGGGGCTGCCTGGTGCCTGGCCCTTTGCAGCGAGCTGCCCATCCTCCTGTGTGTGACGGTCGCCCCTGTGCCGTGCAGGTCACAGCACCACGTGGTCAGCGTGTTCCTGGCCACCGTAGGAGAGGAGAAGAAAACAAAACGAATGAGAATGGGGTCGAATCTGTTACGTGACAAGCTGCCCGTGCCTGCAGGAATCCACTGGGCATCACAGCTGCCGGGGGCCAAGGCTGTTCGTCATCCTGGAGAAAGTCTGGCGAAGAGCAGGGAGAAAGACCTGGCGATATTGCCCCTGTGAACCCGAGACCGAGGTGAGCGGCTCTGCGGTGGGGCGATGGCGGCAAGCTTACAGACGCATGTGGGGGCGGATGACTGGGATGGGCGGGGCCTCCTTCTGGTGGACGTGAGGTCACCGCAGGTCAGAGCTGCTGGGCGGCAGGTAGCAGCGCGATGGACCTAAACTGCCTGGATCGGGGGCGTCCACCAAGCGCTTCCGGTGGACCTCTCGGGAAAGCCCCATTGTGCAGAGAGCCGGCTGGCCCTCTTCCCCGCTCTGCCCTGACCCCTACACTGGGGCCCGGCCAACAGTGGACGTCACGTACACGCAGGCACAATTCTGTGGAGCGGCCCCAGCCCCTTCGAGTGGCGCGGGCGAGGGTGGTGGGGCCGGGAGCCGGTCTCACTCCGGCCTGTGCAGGTGGGGCCCTCCGGGGCCTGGCTCTGTGGGGTGGCTGTAGGCCATCCTTTCTTCTGGTGACCCCCAAGCTTCCTCACGTCCTCTGTCCTTGCTGGACATCAACAGCCCGGCTGACACTCATCCACGATGGCACCATGGCTGCTTTGGAGCCATTGTGAGCTGGGTGGACACGGGGACACTGCCCACGTCCTTCTGCCAAGATGGGTGGGTGTGAAAGAGTGTGAGTGTGTGAATGTAGGTGAGTGGGAGTGTGTGTGTTGGGGCTGTGGTCTGTGGTGAAGTTTGTGAATGTGTGTTGGCGGTGCATGGGCAAGTGTGCGTGTGAATAAACGTGTGTGTGAGTGTGAGGTTGAATGTGAGTGTGACTGAGAGTATGTGTGTGTGTATTGGACTATGTGGACAGGTGTCTGTGAGTGTGTGCATGTGTGTTGGGCTATGTGGTCAGGTGTGTGAGCATGTGTGCATGTGTATGTTGGGCTATGTGGTGAGGCATGTGTGAGTGTGTGCATGTGTGTATTTTGGACCATGTGGTCAGTTGTGTGAGTGTGTGTGTGTGTGTGTGTATGTTGGGGACATGGCAGATGTCCACTTCTGTCTATAATTGTCATCCTTGCTCTCTTGGTGCTGACCAGGGGGTGAGAGGAGGGGTGCTGTCCCCCACCTCAGGAACCTACCTGTGCTGTCTGCTTCTCCCAATGACCGGGAGCCGACATTTCCGCCCTTGCTTGCAGAAGAGGATACAGAGGGTCAGCGTGGTTCAGCCCCTGCCAACCACACCCCCCCTTCTGCTACCAGGGAAAATGCTCTCAGAGTGGTCATGGTTTGCCGGAGGACTAATGAGGCGCAGGGCCTGGTCAGGGGGGGGGGGCATGGGAGACCAGGGCCCTGCCATGGAGACCAGCACATGCACCTTGGGTCCGGCTAACCCTCGGTCCAGGGCCTCAGCTATGCCTAGAGGGCAGCCTGGCCCTGGCCCTTCCGCTCCCAGTCTATGGAGACAGCGGTCCTCAGGTGAGCAGCAGAAAGGGGGGCTGATGCTCAGTTGAGGGGCAATCCAAGGTCTGAGAGGTCGGGTGGGCAGAGGGCTTCCTGGAGGTGGGGAGTGGGTAGCTGTAGGGTGGCCTCCAGGCTAACGGTGCACACAAGGACACCTGGGCCACTAGGAGAGCTGGCTCACTCAGCTGTCCCAGAGGGGCAGGGGTGAAAGAGCCAGGCTGAGCAGGCTGAGATGAAGGCTTCAGGGTCAGGGTGACTTGGGGGTCTCTAAAGGGGTGGAACCCACACAGCTGGGCACAGCAGCCCAACCACAGGCTCCGAAGGCAGGGGCTTGGCCCAGATAGCCCCACCCCAACTGCCCCAGCTTGGGCTTCCCTGCCCAGCCCCCTCCCTGGAAGCTGCCTGGTTCAGGTCGAACCTGTTCTGGGCAGGGCCGACACCAGGGCTGCCTCTGGGGGTGGATTCCTGCTTTCTCTTTCTGCTCTGTTTCATCCGAACATTGGAAATCTTCCTTCCCCAAGTCTCTGCCTTTTTCTCCTGGGCTGCTGGCCCCACTCCTGGGGGGCTCATACAGTGGGGCCCCTCTCCTTCTATGCATGCACATTCACACACGTACACACCTGTATTCTACACACATGCACACATGTACGCCACACACATGCGACATGCACATATACAAATATATAGACACGCAAATACATGCACATACACACAAATACATTCAGACCCATACACAAATATGGACACACATACACATAAACACACATGCACATGTATACAAACACACACGTGCACACACACATACACAAACACATATCTATATACATACACATACAGATATACACTACACACTCACACACACAGCCCTGAGCGAGAGTTTAGACCTGCAGCCAGCAGGCAAGCAGTGCTGATGGAGCCGTAGAGCTTGCTCCAGGGGCTTCCCCCACCGCCCCCTTTGGGGGGCGGGGCTGCCTCTGTTATCCACAGCTTCCTGATGCCTCCTCATGGTTTTAAGGTTTCCCCACCCACCCCTCCCCTACCTACAGGAGCACACTCGACAGCAGGCCCGATAAGTGTCTTTTTGAAGGAAATGGAGTCATCGAAACTGCTCGATGAAAACCAGCGAAGACAGAACATGAATGGAAGACAGAGAACAACAACAGCAAGCAGACAGACAGACAGACAGACAGACAGACGGCAATGTATACCTGGGAGATGACAATCCAACGAGCTGAAAACCCCTTCAATTGTAAATGATCTAGAAACACGAACTGAAGGAGCCACTGCTGCTTCTCCCAGACAGCTTCTTCGAGGGGGTAGAAACTGGCGGGCTGACGGGGAGCGCTGGCGGGAGGAGCCCTGGTGGCTTTGTGGGGTTGCCTCTGAGCTGTTCCATGCAAGGAAGGGCCGGGGTGACAAAAGGGAGAAAGGGAGTCCTTGCTTAGGGGCCACTGAGTTTCTGTCTGTGAAGGATGCAATGTTTGCCCAACAAACTGACCACGATCAATACCATGCATCATTGTGCATGTAGAAATGGTTGTACATGTAAGAAATGGCTGACTGCACATTTTCATGTTATTTGTTATATTTTCTCCACACGGTTAAAAAAAGCTAAAAGTGAAGAAAAGGATGAAGATTGATGCCGTGCTAGTACTGCTACTGAAAAAAAAGAAATCCAGAGTCGCGATATTAATTGTGGGCCAAGTAGAGTTCAGGAAAAGGACAGTTCCCAAGGACAAAGGGGAACACTGCGTAACGAGGCAGAGGCCAGTCCCCCAAGGAGACATGGAAACCCTGAACATGCATGCACCGACCAAGAGAGCACCAAGGCCATGTGGTAAAAATGGCAAGGAGAGATGGACAAACTCATTTGAGCCCTTGGAGACCCCAGCACCCATTGCCCCGTAATTGGTAGAGCCGGCACACAGCAAACCAGCAGGGACATGGTTGACCCGAGCGCCGCAGCTGTGAGTAACGAGGACCTGGTAGACATTTGTAGCACAACCCACCGTCCACGCGCAGTGTTCATCTGAAAGTCACACACCTGTCGGCAAGTGTAAAAGAACCACAATTGTACCGAATGTGCTCTCGATTATGCAGGAATGAAATATGAAATCAGTGATGGAATGATAACTGGAAAGCCCCCCCCCCAAATTTTGGAGTGTAAACACACATCTAAATAATACACGAGTCAAAGAAACTGTCTCAAGGGACACTAAAAACATTTAGCGAGATAAAAGCAATTATCAAAACTTATCAGAATCGGTGGAATTCAGCAAATGGTATGCTTAGAAAGGAATTTTTAGCATTTAATGGATATATAAAGGGGTTTCATAAAGTTCCTGGAAAAATGTTCATTATCTCTTCATTTCATCCTCCCCCCTGCCCCAAGAACTTCCACAAACACTCTCACACTGAATAAGGAAGTTCATTGAATGAGGAATTCCCAAGAAGAATCCATGCATCTGAATGATGGTGTTGGCCAAGAATAATGGAAGTTCCACGGACGGCCACAAGAATGAACAGATCTGTCTTGGAAGAAGTACAGCCAGAATGCTCCTTAGAAGGAAGGGTGGCGGGACTTCATTTCATGTACTTTGGACATGGTGCCAGGAGAGAGCAGTCCCTGGCAACGGACATCGTGTTTGGTAAAGCAGAGAGGCAGACGAAAAGGGGAGGCCCCGTGGGCCAGACGGATGGACACAGCAGCTGCACCAATGAACTCAAACATGACCACTGTGAGGAAGGCGTGGGACCGGGCGGTGTGTCCTTCTATCGAACGTGGGGCCACTATGAGTTGGCCCCAACTTGATGGCACCCAACAACAATAGCAACATATCAGAAAAGAGGGAAGACCCAAGATCAATTATCTAAGGCTGCATGCACCGTACAGGTGCAAAATAGAAGACTCGGGGGACATCAGAGCAGAAATCAATGAAGCTGAAATCAGAGGAATTATGGGCGAAAATGAAAATAAAATCTTGGTTAGCCAGGTTAGGGAGGGATGGAGGGAGAGAGAGAGAGAATAAGCAACCAACATCATCACTGATAAAGGGCCCACCGTATTGATCCCTGATAAAGGCATGCCATGAACAATTCTAAGCCCACTCATTTAATCATTTAGATGACATGGACCAATTTTTGAAAGATAGTCTATGTAATGTCCCAGAGGGAGAAACTGAGGTCTGCGTCTATTGAAGCCATGAATAGCACCCCAGGACAGGAACCCAGACACAGAGGTTTCCCTCGTGAGTATGACAGGACATCCCAGGAAGAATGAGACAGGTTCTCCGCAAACTGTCCCAAAAAACAGAAACAGACGGAACATTCTCAACGAGGCCAACATGGCCCTCGTGCCAGCATAAGACAAAGACTGCCACACAAGAACAACTCCGTTCTCTTACGAACACTGGCACAAGCGTCCTTTCAAAAATTAGGGGGGAAAGTATAACAATGGACACATCAAAACCAGGTGGCATGGATCTCAGCGAGACAAGAGCCATTCCACATTTGAAAAGTACTGACTGCCATCTGTCACATCACCAGGGAGCCCTGCTGGTGCCGGGGCTTAAAAGTTGGGTCGTTAACCACAACGCAAGCAGTTCAAACCCACTCGTCACTCCAAGGGAGAAAGAAGAGGCTGTCTGCTCTCATGAAAATTTCCAGTCTCAGAAAAACCCAACAGAGCAGTTCTACTCTGTCCTATTGAGTTGCTATGAGTCAGAATTTACTCGCCAGCAGAGGCTATGGTTCGACGGTTCGGAGCACCGAGCTAAAGAAGAGCAAAGACCAGTAGACAGCCTCATGGTCAGTGCAGGAACTTGTCCTTGATCTCATCCACCTTGGACCCACCATTAATGTCCATGGAAGCAAATGTTAAGAAATCAAGCAATATATTGATTAGGAATATCTGGGCAATAAGAGCTCTTCAAAGTGCGTCTGACCTGAACCCTGGTCCTTCCCATCGTCTCGTGTGCCTGTGGTGGTTGGCTAAGAAAAGAGAAGATAAAGCAATCGCTGTGTTTGACTGTGATGCTGGTGAGGAAGAGCCACCGGACCGTGGATTGCAAGGGAAATGAGCAGAACTCGGAAAGAAAAATAAGAACAATGAAGTAAGTCTATGAATTATATGGAAACCCACCAAAGGGAAAATTCTACACGCGACTGGAATTCGAGAAGCAGCAAACCAAGAAGAACGGAAACAAGACACAGGGAGAATTGTGGAAGGAAGCTGTGTCGCAGATGAGGGAGCCAAGGAGCTGGCGGGCACATTTCAAAGGGCGGCTGGAGAAGACAACGTAAGCTATCATCATGAAATGTGCAAAGACCCGGGAAACATGCCCAGCACACCGTGAACGGGCAGAACCCACGCAACCATTCAAGCCTCGAGTTGCAACATTGGAAGAGTCTACGGGCAAAACATTGATTGATGCAGGAAGCAGCAAACGAAGATGGAAAGAATCCACAGAGTCGCTGTACCAGGAGGAACTAGGCACCGTTCCACCATTTCAAGAGGTGGTGTATGAGCAAGGAGCGATGGACCGAACGAAGCCCAAGCTGCCCTGAAAGCATTAGGTAAAAGCAAGACTTCGATACGCGTTGAAGTGTTTTCGGAAGCCGATGTAGCACTGGAAGCACCCACTCGTCTGCGCAGGAGATTTGGAAGACACACGCTTGGCCAGCCGGCCGGAAGAGATCCATGCTTGTACCCATCCCAAAGACAGGTGATCCCGCAGGATGCCCGGATTCTAGAACAGCGTCAC
Source organism: Tenrec ecaudatus (assembly GCF_050624435.1). Taxonomy (NCBI): domain Eukaryota; kingdom Metazoa; phylum Chordata; class Mammalia; order Afrosoricida; family Tenrecidae; genus Tenrec; species Tenrec ecaudatus. The sequence goes on along the minus strand of NC_134533.1, from coordinate 2,330,624 downwards.
TGATGTCACCTGCACGTCATATTTTGAGGAAGACCATTCAACACTGACTGCAGCAGGACATTGACGGGGAGCTGCCCGAGGCGCTGGCTGGGCTCAGAAGAGGATGTGGAGCAAGGGACAGCATGGCTGGCGTCAGATGGGTCTTGGCTGAAGGCAGAGCACATCAGAGGGATGCTTACTTGCGTTTTATGACTATGCCAAGGCATTCGACTGTGTGGATCACAAGCAACCAGGGGCTGCCTTGAGAAAAATGAGAATTCCAGGACGTTTGTGCTCATTCAGAACTTGGACTTGGACCAAGGGACAGTTGTGCGAACAGAACAAGGGAATACTGCTCGGTTCCCAATCAGGAAACGCGTTGCGTCTTCTCCCCGCCCGTGTTCAATGTGTACGCAGAGCAAATCATCCTAGGATCTAGAGTGAACGCAGAAGAGTGCGGCTTCAGGACTGGAGGGAGGCACCCTGCGGATGACACGCCCTTGCTTGGTGACAGCGAGGAGGACCTGAGGCCCTTGCTGGTGAAGATCAAGGCTGGCAGCCTTCAGTGGCAGACTCCATGTCAAGATGACCCAAATCCTCCCAGCTGGATCGATAAACGGAGGGAAGAGGGACGTTGTCAAGGGCTTTGCCTTGCTTAGGCCTACAGCTGGTGGAAGGAGCAGTCAAGACATTAACGTACGTGCTGCATTGGGGAATCTGCTGCGGAAGATCTCTGTGGAGTATTGGACTCGGTGAGCCTGACCCAAGCCATGGTGTTGTCAGTGGCCTTATATGCGTGTGAAAGTTAGACACTGAACAAAGAGGACCAAAGGAAACCACTTCAACCACAGTGTTGGCGAAGGCTGTGGGAGCAGCACAGACCACCAGAAGAACAAACAGGCCTGTCTTGGAAAAAGCCATGCCAGAGGCCTCCTTAGAGGTAAGAATGACAAGGCTTCATCTCACCGACGTTGGACGTGTTGTCAGGAGAGACCAGTCCCTGGAGAAGGACATCCTGCTTGGTCAAGTGGAGGGGCAGCAAAAAAAGGAAGGCCCTTGGTGAGATGGACGGACTCAGTGGCTGCAGCCATGGGTTCAGGCAGAGGGACAGTGGTGACAGTGGTGAGGACGTAGGACCAGGCAGTGTTTTGTTCTGTTGTGCACAGGGCCACTAAGGGCCAGAACTGACTCGATGACACCAAACCCCAGTGATAATGTAATGGAATAGCATCCCTTTCCGGGATGATGCAATGGAACGATGCAACAGAAGATGGACTGGAATGGACTGACTCTCCAGCGTGTAAAGCAATGCAGAGTCATGTCATCACTTTCCCTAAGGTGATGCAATGTCACCAACTCCCATAGTGTGATCTAACCGCATGCACTCCGTTACTTGGAGTAATGCCAGTGTGGGCTGGATCTAAACTCTAAGGATTCTGACTTTCAGAGACAGCAGCGTAGACGCCAAAGGTCTCTGGGCGGGGCAGTGGTTTGTGAGCCCCACCCACTGTGGGGGTGAGGAGGCTGGCCATGCCCCTCCAGAAAGACCACAGCTAAGGAAGCCCTGTGGGGCAGCCGGGCCCTTCGCTGGGGTCCCTGAGAGTCAGGATGTGCGCTGCCATGACAACGCTGCCGGGTTTGTTTTCCTAGACCCCGAGGTGCACAAACAGCAGGGAGACAGACGCCCATCATGCGGGGGTCCTCTGCAGGCCCCAGAAGCCAGGACCCCTGCTGACAAGGAAGGTACTGCCTGACCTGGAATCTGGCTCAGACACGCAGGCCCCTGGGCTGCAGGGATCCACTTCTGTTCCTGGAAGACCCCCCCCCCCCCCCATGTAGCACACCCTGGATTCCCGGCTGGCCGCCGGGTCCCATAGCCCTCCAGTGTCCAAGTCTCTGTGGTTTCAGGGACAGGGCAACACCAGCTCTCCCCGCCCCCACTCCCCCAATACACACACACACACACACACACACACACACACACACACACACACACACACACTTCATGGCACTGGCTTCCAGGACACCCTCCTGGCTGCCCCAGGGAACGGCTCTGACTCCAGAGTCTCTGCTTGGGGAGTCTCCTTCCCAGCCCCGTCTCAGGCTGGTCCCCTGGGTACACAGCCTGAGCCGGGTGCAGGTATAGTGAATAGTAGTTAGGGGCAGACTCCTGCTTCTCAGGGGGCCGTCTGCCTTCCAGGCAGGCTGTTGAGGGAGGGTGTGTTAGTCTGCGGACTTTAGAGAAACAAATCCACAGAAACTCATGTATAAGAGAGTTTTATATAAAGGTTAAGAGCACATCAAGAAAACATCCCAACCCAGTGCTGCCCAAGTCCACCATTTACCCATTAACCCATATGTCCAACACCAATCCATAAAGTCCTCCTCCATCTCACAAAACACACAATGATGCCGACTGCAGGAGGAAAGTCAAATCAGTGAGTGTGTAAGCATCTCAGCACTGGCAGGGGTTTCCACATGGCTTCTCCAGCACCCAGGCTGCATCAGGGTAGGTCCATGTGGCTTCTCCTTGGGGATGTCTTGCAGGAAGTCAGCCTTGCCAGCTGAAGCAGAGAACTGGCTAAGGCAGCTGCATCCTGGCCCGACCATCAGAGAGCAAGAGACCTGAGAACTAGAAAGGTGAGGCTCCCTAAGCAGTTTATCCCCCCGCCCTTCAATTAACCCCACATGTGTTTTTCAGCCAGGTTGGCACAATCAATCTTACCCATCTGCTCACTTAGGATGGTTCTGTTGGAGCAGAGGCTTCTGGAAGCACTGAGTTCCTGGCGGTGTTAGCACCAGTGAGTAACAGGGATGGGGGCCCCTGGTGTCCACGCCAGGCGGCAGCGGGGGGCTCTCCATGTGAGATTGCAGGGTCCCAAAAGGCCTGGGACAAAGGGGGAGCCTGGGGCTGCTACTGGGTGTGTGTGTGTGTGTGTGTGTGTGTGCTTCTCTGGACCTGGGCCCTGAGTCCTGCCTCCCAGTTCAGCTCAGTGTGTGCTCAACGTCTCAGGTGCTGGGACCCGGTTCGCTGCACTCTCGGGGCCCAGCAGGAACAGGTCTGCCTGAACCTGCCAGCCTGGAGGGGCACGGAGGCAAGGACGCGTGCCCCGGAGTGTGCAGGAGGATGGGGAGCGGCCGTGGGCGCGTCTGTGGAATGGCTGGGCACGTGTGTCACCTTGCCTGCCTGTGTCAGCCTGTGGGAGCAGGCTACGGCCTGGGAGGGTCCAATGGGCAGCGCCCCTGTCTGCCTGCCTGGGAGGGGGTGGGGTGGGGTCCCTCGGGGTGTGAGTGTGGCCTGTACCTGGTTTACTCTGTACTCAGTGACATCAAACCCTTTCTTGTACATGTGTGAGTGTCTCTGGGTTTGTTTCTCTAGTCCACCTGGCCTCCCACGGAGAGCACGAGGCAGGAGTTCAAAAGCAGCTAAGGACTGCGTGTGGTCTAAAATCGGGAAAGGGATGTAGCAGAGTTGTGCTCTTTCCCCGTCCTGACTCGGTCTGCGTGCCGAGGAGGTGCCCCGAGAAGCTGGCCTCGAGAGGAATGGGGTGCCGGCATTGGTTACACACAGAGCACCCCCTGGCTTCCCGAAATCGAAGACTCTCAGCGCTTCCTGACGCAGGTCCCTGACACAGCCTTCGCTGCAAAATCCTCGCCGCTGGCCCAAGGACACACCTCCACGGAGCCAAGAGTGACCTTGTTAAGGATGGCCTCCTACTCGGAGCCACAGCCAATGCTCGTGGAAGCAGCCATCAAGAAATCAAAGGGCACACTGCACGGGGTCAGTGCCTGGCCAAAGGCCTCTTCGAAGGCTTCGGGAGCAACCTTGGCTCTTGGGAGACTCCACGCCCGAGCCAGGGTCCTGCCCGTCACCTCAGAGGCGAATGGAAGCTGGGCAAGGAATAAGGACGCCGAAGAAGCCGCAAGGCCTTGAATGACGGTGCTCGCGTGCCCGGTGGCCTTCCGCTGAGTAAGGAAGACTGAAGCAGGGTCAATGCACTTGAACTGTGGTGTGGGCCGAGAGCAGTGAAAGCCCCGGGGACTGCCGAGGGTAGAGACACGTCTGTCTTGGGAGAAGGACGGCCTGAGTGTGTCTGAGAGCAGTGGTTCTCACCCTGTGGGTCACGACCCCTTTTGGGGGTCGACCGACCCTCTCACAGGGGTCGCCCGATTCATCACAGTAGCAGAATGACAGTGATGAAGCAACCACGAAAATAATGTTATGGCTGGGGGGGTCACCACCACAGGAGGATCTGTATGAAAGGGTCGCGGCATGAGGAAGGTTGAGAACCACTGCCTTAGAGGCCAGGATGGGGAGACCGCATTTCACATACTTTGGGGTGTGTCGCCAGGGGAGACGAGTCCCCGGAGGAGGGCACCGTGCTTGGTAACATGGAGGGGCAGTGACAGAGAGGAAGGCCCTTGGTGAGATGGACGGACTCAGTGGCTGCAGCCACGGGCTCGGGCACGGGAACCGTTGTGAGGCTGGCGCAGGACGGGCAGTGTGTGGCTCTGTGGTGCAGAGGGTCGCTGTGGGTCGGAACCGACTCCGTGGCACTGGACGACAAGGACGATGACGACGCGGACAACAGTGGGCTTCCAGAGGAAGGCCAGCCAGACACGCTCCCTGGAATCGAGAACGCCGAGACTTCTGCTCACACGCTTTGGACACCCAGCGGAAGGGACTCATCTCTGGAGAAGGACACCACGCTTGGGGACGCAGAGGGTCAGCAAAACACAAAGGCTGGCCGGACACTGTGCTGGCAACAACGGGCCCAAAGAAAGCAAGGATGGTGAGCATGGCGCAGGGCGGGGCGGCATTTTGGTCGGGTGTGCATGGGGTTGCTATGGGTCAGAAGCCACTTCAGGACACCCGCCAACCACGCGGCCCCCTGCTCAGAGCTGCCGTCCCCGTTGGAATGGGGATTGAGGAAAGCAAACGGAGGGGTTTGTGGGCAGCAGAGCCCTCCAGGAGCTGGGGACCCGGCTGGGGAGGCCGTGCTGCTTCAAGTCGTGTGTCCCCTCGGCTGAGCCGTGGCTCAGTGGTTTGGCAGCGAGAGTGTAGCCTGGCAGTTGTGTGATGACGTCATCACCCCCATGGTGAGATCCGCTATGAACAGCCGATCAGTTGGAAGGGGAGTTTCCTCAGGGGTGTGTGGAGCATCCAGTGTTTGAGGGGGCTTCAAAGCTCTCTCAGAAAGGCTCTTGTTTACATGTCTCTGTGGATCTGTGAAGGCCCCACATGGATGGATGTTTCGGCGAAGCTCTTCGGCATTTCATGGGCTTAGCATCAGTGTTGGCCCAAGTGGGGCACTCGGAGTGACTGGGGGAGCAGTGGTAGCCCTGGGTGCAGCCGGGGCACTGGGTAACACTAAGGGGGCAGTGGAGGTGTGCGCGAACAGTTCAGACGCGTCAACTGCTTTCTGAAAAAGGAGTGTGTAATGCTTTTAGGGGTTTTTTTTTTGGTGCCAACAAAGCTCTCCAAGGAACACACTGGGGGAGTTTAGCCTCTCGATCAGGTTTCAGCTCGATTGGAGGGTGACCAAGATAAATGGCTCCCTAGAGGCGGGCCTTTCTGTCTCTCTGCTTCACTTTCCTGCTGTTGAGACACTCAGAGAGCTGGAGGAGCACATGGAACCCCCTGCCTGCGCTGAGATGCTTCCACTGCCCCTGGACCCACAAGACTTTGCACCCACCGGCCTGTGAGCTCCCTGCATTTTGCATCATGGCTTGTGGCTGCGTGAGTCTGGAGAAGGACTTGTGGATGTGATCTGGACCGGGCTGGGATGTTTTCCTGATATACAATTACTTCTTGATAGAAAGCTCTTCCTTATACACACACGAGGGTTGCTGGATCTGTTTCTCTAGTCCACCTGGCCAAATAAGTTTGGGAACCTCTGCGCTAGGTGCTGCATCTGACTTCGGACTCTTGGGACTTGGGTCAGCAGCCTGCTGCATTAACTGCCAATTGTAGGATTCCCATGAACAACCAGCCTACTGGTATACCTCCTTTCCTCACATTAATTCCCCTCTGCTCCCAGTAGTTTGCCGTCTGGCCTGCCAAAATTTAGGTAGTTAATTCCTAGAGATGTGTGAGTCAGGAGGAGACTCCGCCCTGACATTAGCCATGGACTGGACATGGACATGCCAGATTTAGCAACCACGTGAGCCATCTTCTTGCAATCAGTCTCTCACTCTCTTTAAATCTCTCTGTACACACACGCACATACTAGGGGGTACTCCTGAAAAAAACATTGTGAAAAAAAAAAACTCTGCTGGGCGGGCCTTTCCCGCTAGGCGAGCATCCAGCAACTCGCTCTGAGTTAGTGCACCCAGTGGCATCCCCTGGGAAGCTTCTTTCTGGTCACAGTGAATTTTTTCATAAAAGTTTTGCTTGAACCTCATGTTTTTTGTGATGGCTGATTTAAGACAACACTGTGTGGCTATGAAATTTTTGTTTCCTGCTCGGGAAAAATGCTACAGAAACTGTTGTGATGTTGAACACAACTTACAAGGACAGCGCTATGGGAAAAACTCAAGTGTACGAGTGTTTTCTTGTTTTAAAAAAGGTGAAATGTCGATTGATGACAGACATCATTCCGGACGCCCATCAACTTTGTGAACTCTTGTGGACTGGTAGTGCATTTGGAATTAGTTCCACCAGGTCAGACCGTTCATCAAGCTTTCTATTTAGAAGTTCTGAAAAGACTGTGTAACAGTGTGTGAACAAAAAGGCCTGATTCATAACAGACGGGGGACTGGTTTTTCCACCACAACAAAGCACCCGCTCACACAGCCATCTCAGTGCACCGTTTTTTGGGAAAAACAAACAAACAGCATTCCTCTCTTGTCCCTTGCACCTGACTCACCTGACCTTGCCCCATGTGACTTCTTTTTGTTTCACAAATAAAGAGGGACAAGAAAGGACAGTGATTTGACAACATAAAGGAGGTGAAGAAAAAGACGAGGGAGGCGCTGTCAGCCATCTAAACAGATGAGCTTGAAAAATGTTTCCAAGAATGGAATCGCGGATTTGACGAATGTATTCAGTGTCATGGAGAAAACTTTGAAAGTGATAAGGTTGTTTTGTAAAAAAAATTTAAACGCAGTTTTGAAAAAAAAATCGTTTTCTTTGGGTACCCCCTCATATACTACACACACATACATATATAAATGTCACTAGTTTTGCTCCTCTGTAGAATCCAGCATAGTCAAGAGGCAATAGAAAAGGCACCCCAAGGAGGTTTGGGACCCAGGGATCCCCCAGGAGGTTGGCCCAGCAGGGCCTCTTGGGGGGACTTTAAAGTTCTCTCACCAAATGGTCTGTGACCCTTGTGTCCTGGGCCGGGCTGGGCCTGCAAGGACTCTGGGTGGACCAAGTTGCCCCTGGCCTTGGGGATGCTGTTGTGTCTTGGGTGGGTGTTTCTATGAACTTCATGGACCCCCAAGAAGCTGGTGGGAGTGGCTGAGCAGGGGGAGGGGCTTAGGAGTGAATGTCTGAGGTCCTCATGCAAGTTCTGATGAAGGACGAGAACCCCTCTACTTTCCCTTCCTCTCCAAGCCCCTGGCACTGTCCTGTCTGCCCCACAAGGTCTGGAGAGAGAGTGTGGACTGTCCTTTATGAGATCTGGCAGGTAGCTAGCTCTCTATCTGTGTGAACCCAGGTGGGGTGGACCCCAGTGTCTACCTGTCAATGGGTTTGTGTGTCTGTCTTGGATGCCTGCGTAGAGACCCAAACATCAGAGAGTAGATAGAGGGGACACTACGCAGGGGGTCTCAGTTCCTTTGTGACCCCCTAAGTCCCTGGCCTCGGGGTGACCCACCAGCACAGCACACCAGAGGTGTCAACCTCTGCTCCCTGTCCTGACCTCAGACATACCTGTCAGGCACAGACCCAGGCAAGGATGAGGCTTCTTGGTGGGCAGGTGAGGTGAGGTGGGGCCAGGACCAGGGCCCAGGTGCCCATGGGAGATGGAGTCCAGTAGGCCGGGGCTCTGATGGACTGTCACTCAGTTTAACAAAGGCACCCTCCCTGCAAAGGGGCATGTGACAGAGATGTTGCTGGACCCCGCCAGCCCAGCAGAGGACTGCAGCCTGGCTCCAGACTGGGCTCTCGGGTGCAGGGGTGGGTGTGAGGGACCCAGTCTGGGTGGATGCAAGGTGGGGGGGGAGGCTGGAGGGCACTTATGGTCTCTTGGCAAAGCCCCTTCCCCTGGCCTGCCAGCTGGGCCCTGCACCTGACTCTGTTTGCACAAACCCCTCCCTAAGGGACCTAATCTTGGCTTTGATGGCCGCCCCAGGGCGGCCCTCACCCACTCTGAACAAATGGGGCATTGTGTCTTCCACCAAGGCTGGCCGGTTAATGGTTAAACCCTGAAGAGAGGGCGGGCTTCTCTCTCCTACCCTGCACCTGGCCACTGTCATCTCCCCTGTGCTCAGTGCTCAGTGCCCAGGACCCAACCCACAGGGGCTTCCCTGAGCCCCGAGTTGAAGGGCCCATCCCCTCTTAGCTTGGGGAACCCTGAGTGCAAGTAGGGGGCCATGGATGGTTGTCAGGGTTGTAGACCCAGACCTGGGGGCTGGCCCCGACCCTGCTCCGCCCTCTGAGGGTCCCAGCCCCAGTGTCCCAGGCCCGGTCTCCAAATCTGTTTCTTCTCTGCCACTGACCCCTATCCTGTGTCCCCAGGCTCCCTTAGTCCAAGTATGGGGCTGTCTCTATCCTCCTCCTATGCACCCCTATGGTCGGCCCGCCCTCCTCAGTGGTCCAATGGCCTGTCCACCTGCCTACTGTCAGCTCGCTCCCCGCTCCACCTCAGGGGTGCTGTTGACGCCCCTCCTGGGAGAGGCAGATCTCAGACACGCACAGCCCGGCACTGCCCCAGACCCACAGGCCGGGGCACGCACTGCCAAGCGGGCAGCCCCAGGACAGGTTATTTCTGGAATGTTGGGGGGGGGCGGGGGACAGCCTCGGTGCGAGGCATGGGCAGCTGCCAGCTGCTTCTCAGAATTGCCCGCGGGCTGGGGTGACCCTGTTTCTGCTTGCAACCGGCTGGCTCTCAGAGTGGCTTCCCGCCAGGCCCCTCCCGGGGTGGGGTCACTGCAGAACACACACCCCTGCCTGAAGCTGGGGTCCCACTGGGGTCTCCAGGGATGACTAGTGGGGCTTTCCCACCCCGGGGAGGGGGCTGCATCAGGGGGCAGAGGGGGAGTGAGGCTGGGCCTGTGTCTTAGGAGCAGCACCGCTCCCTCTTCTTGGCTATCCAGCCCCTCATCCCAGGTGGGGGGCTCACCCTGACTGCCAGGGACAAGTCCCGTAGAGCCAGGAAAGGCCCCGGGGACCGGCCTCAGCAGGCAGCTCTGAGAAGGCCCTGCAGTCGGCTTGAGGGGTGGCCCATGGCTGTGTCATTCTTGTCCCCAACTTCTCTGTCCTCTGTCCCCACCGTTGTTCAACAGCCGGGGGCCGGCGCACCCCAGGAGTACGCTCAGACTGCCCTCGGCCCTGGGGCGCTCCCATCTCTCTTCCCAACTGTGTCTTCCTTGGCGGCCATTCCGCCTGGCTCTCTGGGAATTTGTGTGGGGTGGCTGTCCGTCCGACTCCCATCATGCTCAGCATAGAGCAGCTGTGGAGGCCAGGCCTTGGGCTCTTCTATGCCTTGTCCCTGAACCCTGAGCAGGACCCACGAGCATAAGGTGACCAGATTTTAACCGGGGGGGGGGGGGGGGCATGGGGCCTGTGTGTGTTCTTGATTAAAAATTTGGTCTATATGGAGCAGCAAAAATTTTCATAGAATGCAAAAATAGTATTGTAATATATATTTTAAATTTCAACATAAGGACAATTTATAAATATAATACATTAAAAATTATGTACAGTATTATTTTATTCTTTGGCATATTTCTCATTTCAGTGAATTTGTTTAGTCGATTGCTGTCGTTGTTTGAAAGGTCACGAAATTTTTCACAAGAATTTCTTAGATCATATTTCACACATAAAATGGCTTTCAAAGTCTCAACACTTAATTGTGATTTTTCTGATGGCCACACTTTATTTACCGTAGAAAATGCGTTCAGTCGCAGCATGAGTTCCTGGTAAGGACAGCGCGTGTTCCACAATTTTTAGTGCATTATTGTATGGAACATGGTTTGTTTCAGAATGATGAAATATTTCTAACCATTTGTTCTCTATTATGATATTTGCTGATGCCCAAGATTTAACCTTTTCCTTATCAATATATATTTTTAAATAATGACACCTCATTTAAAAGATCATTTTTGGAAATATTTCTATATGGGAAAATTTGAGTAGCATGATCGAATGATTTTTGCACATCATTCCAATTAAGTTCTTGTTCTAATGTAACCCAATGAAAATGTTCAATATCATTGTAATGTACCGTCCACTCTTCTAAATAATCTATGCAGTTACTATAGACCTTTTTAATGTGATTCATGATATCTTCACAATTTATTGCACCTTGTTCTTCTAGCTGGCTTATGCTATTACAGATAGTTAAAGGAAGAAAATTATTTTCTAACTGCTCTTGACACTGAAATTTTAAATTATTAACTTCATTTGCTACTTTGATTACCGAAATTTTGTCACCTTCAATAAGTTTTATAACACTTTGAAAAAGAGCTGCTTGATTGTGTACAAACTCTAGCCAAACTTTTGAAGATTATTTTTCAAAAAACTCTTCTAAAATTCTAGGACATTTATCCTGTGATAGAAAGTAGGATGTCAAAGGATCGTATATTTTCAAAATTCTTTTGACAGCTGGCAAAAGAGCTAACCAGCGCGTTTTACTGTATCCAAGTATTTTCCGATATTCAATTTCCGCAGTTTCACAAAATTCTTTAAGCATTTCAACGCACACAGTATATATAGAAATAAGAATATATTTTAATAACAATATTTTCCACATTTACGGGCAACCAATCAGCAGCCGTTTGAATGGCGTCATGTGTTGTGTACATTCCCCTCCCCTTCTCCCGCCGTTCCCTAGCTTGTCATGCATTCTTCCCAAAAGCCGGGACGTTTTAAAAGCGCCGCAGGGCACAGGACAAATTGTTAAAAATCGGGACTGTCCCGCCAAAAGCGGGACGTCTGGTCACCTCACATTAGCAGGATGTCTAGGGACCTGCGGATGCTCCCGGGGGGTTGGGGTGGGAGGGGGACATCCATGCGCCCACCACCCATGGCTGTTGTCTGTAGATGGAATCTTCTTCCAAGCAGCTGCTGGGGCCGGAAGACTGAGACTCCACAGGTGGCAGCCACGCGGCCATGCCACTACCCCCGGTTCCCACCAGGTCCGTGCCCGTGGGCTGGTCTCTCCCGAAGACACGCGTTAAACATGGGAGACGGAGTCAGGGCTGAGGAGCCTTCGGCTGCGCTTCCTACAAGACAGGACCTCTGGATCGGGTTGCTCCTCTCTCCGCTGCCCAGCGTGGCTTTTTGTCTTCCTGCACTTGACCTTCTTGAGTGCCGTCTGGAGAGCTACCTCCACCTCTTGTAGCATGGAGCGTCCCCACTTAGAAAGCTGTGTGTTCTTTCAAGCATGCGCTCGGCATTGGGCCGGGCCTGGTGCCAAGGTGACAGTGGACATCTCCGTTTCTGTGACTCCTCCCCTCCTGGAGGCTTGGGCAGTCTTATGGCTTCAGGGCTACAGGGGCGTCCTGGTGGCCCCATAGTTACTCTTTGAGCTGCTAATGGCAAAGTTAGCTATTCGAAACCACCAGCTGCTCCTCGGGAGAGAGACAGGGCTTTCTACTCCTGTAAGGAGTTGAGTGTCTCAGAAACTCACAGGGTCAGTCCTACCCGGTCCTACGGGGCTGCTACACCCCCATGGCAATGAGTCTGGTTTGGGTCTGGTTACAGCGGCCTAATGGCGCAGTGGTTAAGTGCTTGGGTGATAACCGAAAAGTCGGTGGTTCGAGTCCGTGAGCTACTTGCTCCCTGCCAGAAAGATGAGACAGTCTTCTACTTCCACAGGGAGCACAGACTCGGAAATCCCATCGGGCACTGAGCCGGACTTGACTTGCTGGTCATGAATTTGGGTTTGGCCTGTAAGACTGTGATGGATGGGGGGCCCATGTCCTCAGAGGCTAGATTTTGGAAGGTCCGACGGCTTCCTCTTGGTTTGGGGGGAATGCTCACACTAGAATTCAGCTGCCAGGATGTGGGGGAGCCCAGGCCACCTGAGACAACCCCCCCCCACTGAGCTGAAGACCCAGCTAAAGCCCACCTCAGCCTCCAGCTGAGTGAGCGCGTGGAGGAACCCTGGGGATAGCTCCAGATGCAGGGCCCCCGTCAGCACGTGGGAGACCCTGGGAGAACCGCCCTGCGGAGCCCAGGCAGCTCCAGAGACGTGATCATACATAAGAGAAACGGTTCTCACTCGAAGTCCAGTGTTTTCCCGCAGTGCACACGGATTTGGACAGTCTCCCCTGGCCCGGTGGGAAGACAGTGGGTTGGGTAGACAGGGCTGTAGGTGTGAGGCACTGAAGATCAAGGCTGTCACTTTGAGGACGAAGGTGCGCCGACCCCAGCCACAGGACTTTTCCATGGCCTCCTCTGCGTGTGAACGTTGGACGGTGGATCAGGAAGACCGAAGACGGATTGATGCATCTACCACGGACTGCTAAAAGGACAAACAGATCTGTCTTTGCAGAAGTCTGACCAAGAGTGTCCCCGAGAGGCACGATGGAGGGACTTCGTCTTGGGACGCGTTGTCAGGGGAGACCAGTCCCTGGAGAAGGACATCGTGCCTGGTAAAGTGAGGGACAGCAGAAGAGAGGAAGGGCCTCGAGATGGACGGACACAGGGGCTGCAGCAATGGGCTCAGGCACAGTGTGAGGCTGGCGTGGGGAGTGGGAGGTGGTGGTGTTCTCTTGCGCTTAGGGTTGCTGTGGGTCAGAACCGACTCACTGTCCCCTAACAACAACAACAACAACTTCTTGGATAGTTTTGCCCAGCATGCAGCCTCGATCAATCAACAGCAAAAGGAATGAGCGTACCCGAATCCAGGGACACTCATATATGTGTAAGAGAACTTTATATCAAGAGGCAATTATGCATCAATAAGACATCCTAGCACCGTTCAGATCAAGTCCACAAGTCTGATATTAGCCCATGTGTCTGATACCAGTCTATGACTCTAGAATTCCTCTTCAGACTCACGCGGCACAAGCAATGATGCTGAATGCAGGCAGATCACAGGGCAGTGGGTGGAAAGTCTTGTGGGTCCCTTGGTGATAGAAGCATCTCCAGGGCTCCGGCTCCATCAGCTTAGCTCCATGTGGCTTGTCAACAGGAAGGTGAAGCAGAGAGAGTGTGTGCCCCGCCTCCACGGAGGAAGACAGGAGTTCCCAAAATCCTTAGGAGAAGGCCATGCCCACACAGAGGCCTCATTGGCTATGAGTTGATTGACAGGCTAGACTCCACCCCTTCACTCAAGTTCACAGGAGCTCATTTGAAATGACACAGTGTCCCCTGGTCCTGTTTAAGGACACAGCACCTTTTGGCCCAGGTACAGGGAGGTTCCATCATGCACGCTAAAGGTCCGAGATCCCCACTCTGCAATGTTGTCCATCGTCTACTGCAGCCTACACGGTCGGCCACGTGCTTTCTCACATCAACAAAACACAGGCAGGTGCCTCTCTGGCGTTCTCTACTACGGGCCACCTGCACCTGCCTTCAGCAGTGCTAGCTCTTAGTCCACGAATACAGTTTGAACTTCTGAAACTGGCCCTCACCCTCCCCCCCCCACCGTGGATGCATGGCTGCTGTCGTAATTTTGAGTGATCATTAGCAACATTTTGCTCGTAAACTAATGATTGGGCTCAGGGAGTTCCACATTGTGTGGACTTGCCTTCCTCAGTCATGGCCACCAATAAGGGTCTCCTCCAGTCAGTGGGCCCCCATTTCTTGGCTCCCAGCATTGCATCTGCTGGCTAAAGCGTGTCAGGTGGTCCACCAGTCCCTGGGGCCTTGTTATTTTGCTACCGCCGTCAGCGTGGCTTGCACCTGCTCCTGCAGCGCCGGTGGATCTTGACCCTACACTACCTCATGAGACGGTTACACACGGACCGATTTCTTTTGCTATGTTACTTTTCTTTCCTTTGGATGCGTCCTTCGCCATGCAACTTTTTGGCTCTTTTTTAATGAAAAACAACAAAACAGAAACCTTCATTTTGTGAATTGAGTGAACGTGTGCAGAGCAAATCGGTTGTCTGTCCACTAATCCGGGTACGCTTGTTTCATGCCATTGGTTGCAATTCCCGCCGCATAACATCACTTACCTGATGCCTTTCCCTGTGTTTCCCATTTCCATTTCTCCTTCAAGGAGCCCTGGTGCCATCTTGGTTACACGTTAGGCGGCTCACCACAAGGTCAGCAGTTTGAAACCACCAGCCGCTCCTCTGGAGAGGGTTGAGACGCTCTAGTCTCCTAAAGAGTTACAGACTTGGAGACTCACAGTGGCAATCCGACTCTGTGCTACAGGGTCACAATGAGTTGGAATCGGCTCGAAGGCAATGAGTTTGGTTTTCCTAACTTTTCTGAGGGAACCCTGATGGTGTGGTGGCTACGGACTGGGCTTTTAACCACAAGGTCAGCAGTTTGAAACCACCAGCTGCTCCCCAGGAGAGAGATGAGACTTTCTACTCCCATAAAGATTTTCCGTCTTAGAAACACACCGGGGCAGATCTGCCTTGTCCTGTTGGGTCACTCTGGGTTGGATTTGGTTTTGGATTTTCCTAACACTTCCCAACGGTGTCCTTGGGTAAGCACTGCCCTTTGGATCCCAGCGGGCTGCTTTCTCCGAGGACCATGCTGTTCTTGTTCCACTTGTAGGCCTGTGTGCTGTTTGTCTGGAACCTGAGCCACGGAGCGAGCTCGGTTCTAGCCTTGAAGGGCGACTCAGAACCACTGTCTGGGAGGTTGTCCCCCCCAGTCTCTATCCAACCAGGCAATGTGGTCTGTAGAAAAATCATTTTGAGTTTTGTTCCACATGTTCCTCCCACCCCATTTCGAACCTCCTCCCACAATCCCTTTCAGAGCAAGCACTTGGTCACGGTAGCTGGGCACCATCTCATTCTACCCAGTGAGGTCCACGTGTGGTGGCTGTTGATGACGTTGACCAAGGTGTTTCCAGCCCGTAGGTCACTGGTCTTGCAGAAGCGCGTCACTCCCACCACCAAGGTCTTGGTTTGTTTCTTTTTAACATTGCATCCGCTTCATGGCATCGCAGACACGTCTGAAGACGTCGTCTCTCCTGTAGCTGGGCACACGCGCACGCGCACGCGCGTGCGCGCACACACACGCACGCCCGCCCCAGCTCGTACTTATCGGCCTGCTTAATTGTTTCTTTTTCAGAAACAGAGATCTCATCCAAACATTTTCGGATTGCCTCGTTTTTCACTGTCGTGGCTTGCTGAATTAAAGCGGCTGAATTTGATACAAGCTCGATGTCGTTTTTTCCTGCAAGAATGAGCTCGCCTTTCTGGGTTGGGGAAAGAGAACAAGGAACACCTGCGTGAACCCTCCAGATGTACTTTTCACCCCGGAAGTTCTGGATTGCCACCAGAGACCCATTCTCCCGAGTAACCACGTGCATGGGGGAAGTGGGCACACACCCACCGCCTCTTGTATCGGAAGCCCAGTGGCACACCCCCATCATGCTCTATGTCACTCCCAGGCCAACACGGGTTCCTTTCTATGTCCCCACCACGCGTCAACTCCACGGCTCTTCATTTTCCTTCCCCAAAGTCTGAGTTGTCTGCACCGCTGTGATGGGAGTCCCTCCGCAGGGTTCCTCGGCGGCCCTTCGCAATGACTCTGCGCCCCTCCAGGGAAATGTCCACCTCCCCTGGAATGTCCGCAGCCTGGCCGCTGAGAATGGTCTTCATTCTCACAGGACATGCTGCGGCAAAGAGCACCATCTTTTCCAAGGACTGATCCTTCTTTTAAAAGATCATTTTATTGGGGGCTCTTACAGCTCTTATAACAATCCATATATCAATTGTATCAAGCATATTTAGATATATGTTGCCATCATCATTTTCTCAACATTTACTTTCTATTTCAGCCCTTAGTATCAGCTCCTCATTTTTCCCTCCCTTTTCCCTCCACCCTCGTGACCCCTTGATAAATTATTATTTTTATATCTTACACTGACTTCTGTCTCCCTTCCCGCACAGTGTCTGTTGTTCATCCCTCTGGGGGGTGGGGATGGTTATGTATTGGTCATTGGTCCATTCCTCCCCTCTTCGCCTCACAACGTCCCCCGCTCACCTAATCTCCTGGTACTCCCATTCCTGTTCCTGGAATCCTGTGTGTCGTGAGCTCTAATCGGTGCCTGCATACATGCTCCGGTCTAGCCTACAGAGAAAGGCAGTACTGGGGTCACGACAGTGGGGGGTGAGGAAGCCTTAAGAAACCAGGGGAATTTGAGAATGGTGATGGCAACAAATGTACATATGTGCTTGACACAATGGATGGATTCTGATAAGAATTGTATGAGCCCCCAATAAAATGATTATATATTTAAAAAGAAACCAGAGGAATATTGTGGTTCAGTGGTGCTTCACTGCTCCCTGGCAGACTCATCCTTTCCCTGCGACCCCTCTGTGTATGTGTGTGTGTGGGGGTATCCCATTATCTACAGATGGGTTTTGGATCTCTGATCTGATCCCCCTCATGCTCAACAATATAGTTTTGTATGTTTTGGGTCTTCTGATGCCTGTTATCTGATCCTGCCAATACCTCGTGGTCACACAGGTTCATGTGCATCTTCCATGCGGGCTTGTTGCTTCTCTGTTAGATGGCTGCTTGTTTACCTTTAAGTCTTTAAGACCCCAGAGGCTATATCTTTTGATAGCCGGGCACCATCAGCTTTCTTCGCCACATTTGCTTATGTACCCACTTTGTCTCCAGCGATTGTGTCGGGAGGGTGAGCATCACAGAGTGCAAGGTTATTAGAACAAGGTGTTCTGTATTGAGACAGGGCTTGAGCAGAGGCCCAAAGTGTGTCCACTAGTTCAGTGTATGGCCATATAGTTATATGTACATAGGCCCATACCTCTATTTTTATGAATTAATGTATTTACATATGTACACACCTAAGTTTATACAATGATCCATAGCCTTGCTTTCTAGACCTTTCCTCTTGTTTCCTTTTACCTCCCTCTTTTTACCTGTCCTTATTTGATTCCAACTTGTGCGTTCCAATCGCCAGCAGTTAGCAGTACACCTTGGTTGCTCATTGGATCCACTTCAAACGGTGGTGGTGCATTAGAGTCGCCCGTGTCGTAATCGCCGGCACTGGTGGTTGGTGCAGAACTTTGAATTGCGATCATGCTGGCTGGCCCTCCGTGTGGGTGTGTGGGAACTGGACTTCCATCGGCAGCATGGTGGGCGTGGGGCATTTTCACTCTTGTTGCCGATGCAGGTGCTGCTGCGTGTCTTCGTTAAACAGCCAGTGCGGTCCACCTCTGCTCACCAGCGCCTCAGATATCGTGCTGCGATGGTCTGATTTCGTTTTGATGGTGTTTGGTTTTCCTTGATTGATACTTGGAAAGTTGCACAATCCAAAAAAACAATGGACACCTGTAGCGGGGTGTGTTCGATCGGGTTGACCAGAAAAGCAAATCCACAGACACGCATATGGGTATCAGAAAGAGCTTGATATCAAAGAGTAATTGTATATTGAGAAAACATCCCAGCCAAGTCCAGATCAAGTCCACATGTTCGATATTAGCCCGTCAGTCTGATCCTGGTCCATAAATCCCTGTTCAGACTCTTGCAACACACACGATGACGAGAATGCAGGAAGATCGCAGGCCGGTGGGTGCAAAGTCTTGTGGATCCAGTAGCGGTGGGCGCATCTCCAGGGCTCTGGTTGCCATCCGGGTGGCTCCGTGTGGCTCGTCAGCAGGAAGGTGAAGCAGAGAGAGAGAGTGGTCTACCTCCAGGGAGAAAGAGAAAGAGGCCCACCTTGAGCAGCTGAAGAGTCTGTTTACCTGTTGCCCTCTAATCAAACTGCCGCCTGATTGACAGGCTAAACTCCTCCCGCATGTTCCTATGGGAGACATGTCGGCACAAAAGACCCACCCTCCACTTTCATACCTTCGAATTGACAGGAGATGACGTAATACCACGCTGGGCCACATTTGCAAACTTTGAGTTGGGCCACATTCATGGGTGAAGGTCCTGAAAGCTTTAACCATGCCCGATTCTGTCACCCGTGAGGAGACAGCTCCTTGCTTCCCCAGTCATAGTTTCAGTGCCTCCAAAGGGAAGCGTCCATCTTCCAGCACCGTTTCAGACAGTGCTCGGCTGCGATTCACAGCATTTTCCTTGCCTAATTTTGTAACAGCTCTGTTCACATGTGATTCAGCGCCACGGACATATTAGAACGAGCTGTGCAATCGCCGCCACAGTCAAGTTTAGAGCACGTTCTTTATCCGTGTGTCGTTTTTAGTTCGCTGTTTTCCCCAACCTGCCCTGCCATAACGTTGAGAAGCTATTGATCTAGCTACCTTCTTTATAGATTTACCTATACTAGATTTCAGATAAAGAAAATAATGCAAAGAAATAAGCAACCGCCATTACAAAACACAACACAGAAACCTCCACCCCACAAGACGGCAGAAAATAGCGAACCCTAGAACAAGATAAAAATGGGTCAACAGGTAAAACAAGCAGCAAGATGTTGCATATTAACCTAACTCTCTGCATCAGCCCGCTTCCTGATGTGCTCTGAGGACAAGGTTGCTTACAGGCCTGGTCAGTGGTCTGAGGGAATTCGATGGAGGCGGGGCCTCTGCACATAGCTTTGGGCCTTTTGCTGTCATCCATGGCCTCCTGCAAACCCAGCGCTCAGAGTTCAAGCTCGACTACATACGATCCCCTCCTCTGATCTTGGATTTTATCATTTACAATCCTGGGATCACACAGGCTGGAGTGCTTCTCCTGTGTGGGCTTAGCGGGCACCTCGCTTGGATGGCTGCTTGTTGTAAGCTTGTAAGACCCCAGACTTCATTGCCTCCCATTTAATCACCAGGCCCTTTTCCTAGTTCTCTTAGGTCTGGAAGCTCTGCTGAGACCTGTTCACTGTGGGTGACCCTGCTGGCATTTGAAATATTAGGGTACAGCTCCTGACCCCACAGCCACACACAAGGCCCCCCAGTAGGACACAGTGACAGAAGGGTGGTGGTGGATAAGGGTAGGCCTCACCTACCACGTGAGCGGCCCAGAGACGAGCTCAGCACCCGGTGTCATCAAAGCTAAGATGCATCTGAAGTTGCACCGCGGCCTGGCCCTCACTCCGAGACAAGAAGCGGAATCGAAGGCACGCGATCATGCTTTTCCTCCCGCCTCTGCCTAGCCCCTCCCCAGGGCCCTGGTAACCACTGGTAAGCTCTGGCCTCCATGCACGTGCCTCTCCCAGAGCACCCTGCAGCATCTGCCCCTGGGAGGCAGGGAGGCTGGCAGAGGACAGGCTGGCACTTGCAGCCCCTGGGGTGTGTGCGCCGTGAATCAGCAGCCCCTGCGGCTGGCCAGCGCAGATCAGGCGCAGCACCACCCAGACGCCAATTATCCATTCGTCACCGTCCCTGGGGACCAGGCTACTGAGGCCCATCCTGCCCCCGGCCAGGCTTCTGCGTCTCCTCTGGCAGGACGGAGGGAAACCTCTGGAACCACACCTGCCAGGCCAGGGAGGCCCCACATCTGGACCCCTGCCCCTCAGCCTCACCCTCCATGCCCTAAGCACGCAGCCTCATTCCACCTGGAATTCCATTGGAAGGATTCCAGGAACCAGACGGGAAGTTGTGGCCTCCTGGGGCCCTGGAGAAAGGGGTCCAAGCAGGGGGGCTTCCTCATCAGGAGCCAGTGATGGGGAGCACTCTTGGGGCTCTGGGGTGCATGGAGAGGCCCTCCTCCCAAGAGTGTTGAGAGGCCCAGAGGAGATAGAGAGGCCTGATTGTCATGCCCCCACCAGGAACTCGGTCCGCCCCCCCCAGGGAAGCGTGGGCGGGGGCAGCACCCTAGCACTCAGGGAAGGGCAGCAGGACGCCAGTGAGAGACCTGCCCCCCAGGAGTGGAAGGAGGGGGCATTGACAGGTTTCTGCTGGCCGTCCTACATCTCAGCTGCCCACCTTCCTTCCTAGTCCCACTCTACACCAGGGAGATGGGGACGATAAGGGCATCCGGGGGAGGGTCTTGCTGACAGATGGCCAAGGCCAGGCCCTGCAGAACCCGGAACCCTGGCATCTTAAGGGTGCAGATGATGTGCTCCTGCAGTGCCACCTCAGGGGGATGCTGTGGGAGGGGGTGCCCTGGGGTCCCGTGCACCCCATTCCTGGGCGGAGCGGCAGAAGTGGGCAGGCCCAGCCCTCCTGATGGTCTCCTCTGAGTTCCCGGAGTTCGGCTCTTGTCCCAACAACTGCCACCCCTGGGTGGGGCCTTTGATGTCCCCGCTCCAGGCAGGCGGTGCCCAGCATTCTCCAGCCCTTTGAAGCTGCGGCGGGAGCGCAACGGAACCTAACTGACCGCAGTCATGGGTCCAGGTGTACCAGGGTGGGTGCCCCCACCACCAGCAGCACCAAGGTCAGAGGGGCCCTGGGCCTCCAAAGCCGACACCAGGTTGAACCCCGCTTCCTTCCCCTCGCCCCCCACCCTCCCAGAGTCCTGTACCTGGACCCAGCGTCCTCCTTTCCAGGGCTCTGTCTTCCCATCTGATCTGTACTGGGGTGCCCCCCCATGGGGACGTGGGAGGGGCAGAGGCACTTGGGGGGGACGTGGGAGGGGGAAGAGGCACTGGGTGTGTGTGTGTGGGAGGGGCAGAGGCACTGGGGGGGACGTGGGAGGGGACAGAGGCATTGGGGGTGGGGGTGGCAGCAAGAGGCTGGTGGGCTCGAAACACTGAACTTTAGGTACACCATCGAGTGCTTTAGCCACAGCGCCACTAGGGCAGGCGCCCTCGTGCCGGTGTGCATGATGTCACCTGACTTCCAACAGCCTCTGGTTCTAGGGAAGAGGAGGCACGGAAGCTTGAGAGCTGGGCAAGGCCATGTTCGGGGGCTCTGGGTACCGCTGGGGTGCCCTGGACCTCAACCCTGAGATGGGGGGTGGGATAAGGGGAGTCATCTTATCATAGCTTCTCTGCCGCCCCACCTGCGCCACCGCCGCCGCCTCTGCCAGGCCCATAAACCCTTTTGTTCTCCGGAATCAAAGTCAACTTATCTTTCCATTTTGCTATAAAATCGCACAATCAAAAGGACAGGCGGCCTCTTGGGGAGGTGTGAGCTGCTGAGATTTCCCGCCGTGTGAAGGGGTGGGGATGAGGATGGAGGCGTCATCCACTCATCAGAAGGGACAGGGAGGCTGTACCCAGGGGTGGGGGGCGGTGGAGAAGACCCCCCCGCCCCCAGCCCCTTCCAAAGCTATGGATACGGCAGACTTGCTGCACCCGCTTGGGGATCCCCGCCCTGTGGTCACCAGAGGCAGTGGGCATCTCTGTCTTCTGACGTCCGTCCTGAGATGTCCTGGAGGCCTACTTCACCCCCCCCCCCCGCACTCCTGCCCCCCAAGGAAGTTGACACTGGCAGAAGTCCTGACTGCTCTGGGTGCCAGGGACCCCTGGTCTGTGCCCTCTGGTTTCCTGGGGCCCCCCTGGATGTGGCACAGGGCCCTCAGTCCCCACATGTCCTCAGCACTGGCCCCTCCAGTGCCGTATGCAAGGACCCTCCTAACCATAACTGGGCAGGCCAAGTCCCGGCCACCTTCCCTTCCAAACAGGACCAACAGGTTACCTCCCCTGAGGGCGGGAGAGGAGGGTGGGGACAGGATTTAGGGTTGGGACTGAGGTGAGCTTCCTACCCCCACCTAGGCAGGCCTGGGGCTCCAGAAGATAAGGGGTGGGCACAGCCCCTACATCCAGCCCCACCCCTGTGCAGGGCATCTTGGGTGTGAGGTGAGGCCCCTCTGCAGGGCCCAGGTGAGGCCCGGACTGGGGCTCCTGAAGGCACTTGCAGGTGTGGCCCAGGGTGGGTGGGGCCGGCTCTGCGCAGGCAGCCCGGCCATCTCCCTGTGCCTGGGGGCTATCCTCTCCCAGTCCCAGAAAAGGGGACACGCCTCTAGGCGAGGCCTGTGGAAGGGTACTCAGAGTCACCAGGTGAAGGCAGGTTGTCCCCGGGGTGGGGGGTGAGGGGCGGGTGAGGCTGTCCCAGGGGTGAGGGAGGTAGGCGGGTGAGGGTCTGACCTCAGCCCACCCTCCCTACCCCCTAGCCATCAGTCAGCCACCATTGTCTGGCCCTTGTCCCTGCTCAGAACATCTTGGCTCTAGGGGACCAAGGGATGCAGAGCTGGGGAGGGGGCCTTGTAACCCCCTCATGGCAGACTCTGGGACACACGGGAGCTAAAATCAGAGGGAGAAGCAAGTGAGGCGGAGGGAATTGCTCAGCGGACCGCCTCAGCCGGTGATTGGCAGGAGGTGCATGACTAAGAACCGACGGTGGTGAAGGAAGATGGCCAAGCTGCACTGGAGGCACCGGTAGACCCAAGTCACGGCCGTCTCCCGACTCATGGCGACCTGTGTCTCCGAGACCGTCCCTCTTCACGGGAGTGTTGTCATTGTTTAGTGTCATGGAGTCTGTTCCGACGTGTGCACAGCAGAACCAGACAGACACTGCCCGTCCCGCCCTGTCCTCACCGAGGTCCCTACACTTGAGCCACGGTGTCCGTCCATCTCCTTGTAGGCCTCCCCCTCCTTTGCTGCCCCTCTGCTTGACCAAGCATATTTCCTTCTCCAGGGACTGGTCTCTCCCGGGAGCAGAAAGCCTCGTCTTTCTGCTGTGGAGCAGCTCGTGGTTTTGATCTTGTGGTTAGCAGGTCGATACGAAACCACGATGGCACCAGGTGCCTGGCTAAACACCAACAGGGCCTGAGGAAGCAATGGGCATGAACGGAAACGTGTCAGCAGGCTGACAAGGCCCTGGAGGCACGCTCTCGTCGGTTAGGACATTTGGAAGACAGCGCCCTGGCCGACTGACTGGAAGAGATCCATATCTGCGTCCATTCCAGAGAAAGGGACACACCAGAGTATGGAGTTATCAATCATCTCACTAATATCGCAAGCGAGGCAAACGTTGCTGAGGGTAATTCAAAACCGGTTGCCGTGGTGCACGACCGGGAGCTGCCGGCGGCCCAGGCCGGATGCCGGAGAGGACGTGGCACCAGGCATCTCATCACTGAGGTCAGACGGCTCCTGGCCAAAGCGGAGAACACCAGAAAGATGTTTGCTTGTGTTTTATGGACTGCAAAGACAGTCGGCTGTGTGGGTCAGAGCAGACCAGGGATCGCCCTGAGAAGAAGGGGAATTCCAGGATGCTTGATTGTGCTCATGCGGAACTTGCTCACGGATCTAGAGACAGTCGGGCCAAGGGGACAAAGGAATACTATGTGGTTTCAAATCAGGAAGGGTGTGCTCTAAGATTGTAGTTTTCACTGTGTGCTTACTCAGTCTGTAGGCCGAGCAAAGCCTCAGAGAAACTAGATTAGATGACGAAGAATTCCGCATCAGGATTGGAGGAAGGCTCCTTAACAAGCTGCGATATGCAGATGACTCCACCTTGCTTGCTGACAGTCAAGATCAAAGACGGCAGCTTTCCATATGACGGCTCCCTCCGTGTAAAGAAAGCCAAGCTCCTCACCCTGGACCAACAGGCGAGGTCCTGTAAACGGAGCAGAGACTGACCGCTCAAGGACTTCACATTCTTTGGATCCACAGCCAATGCCCTGCAGCCCGAGTCAAGAAACCAAGTGACACATGGAATTGGGCACCTGTGCTGCACAAGACCCCTCTCCAGTGTTGAAGAAAGGGTGTCCCTCTGAGGACCAAGTCACACCGATCATGGTCTTGTCAATCACCTTAGACCAGTGCTTCCCAACCTTCCTCATGCTGAGGCCCTGTCATACCGGTCCTCATGTTGTGGTGATCCCCCAGCCATAACATTATTTTCGTTGCTACTTCGTCATTATAAGTTTGCTACTGTTATGAATTGTAATGTAACTATCTGATATTCAGGATGTATTAGGCAATGCTGTGAAAGGGTCGTTCCACCCCCAAAGGGGTCAAGACCCACAGGTTGAGAACCGCAGCTTTTTATGCATGTGAGGAGCTAACAGCAAGGTCAGTGGTTCAAACCCACCAGCTGCTCCTTGGGAGAAAGTGAGGCTTTCTGCTCGCATAAAGTCTTGGAAACCCACAGGGGGCAGTTCTACACCATCCTGTAGGATGCTCTGAGTCAGCGTCGCCGACTCAGTGGGTTTGGTTGCGGTCCACACCTGTGACTACACTTGTGACAGGTGGACAGTGAGTGAGGAGGCCTACAGAGGAATTAGCCATTCGAATTCTAAAAATCTCAGACTCCCTACCATCACGTGGAAGCCAACTCCCGGCGACCCCGCTGTGAGTTTCCAAGACTAACTGTTTAGGGCGCAGACAGCCCCGTCTTTCTCCCAACGAGCTGCTGATGGTTTTGGACAGCTGACCATGCGGATCGCAGCCCAATGCGTAACCACGACACCCCCGGCTCCTCAGGTGAATTCTGGCATTCGTAGAGACAACCGCAGATGACACGGACACTCCGGAGAACAAACACGTGTGTCTTGGAAGAAATGCAGCCAGGAGCTCCTTAGACTGGAGAATGGGGAGACTTGGGCTTGTTAGGTCACTAGGAGGCAGAAGCCAGGGGCTGTCTCTCTACATGCTTTAGCCTCCCCGACCCCCTTACAGGAAGCTGGAAGCCGATAAGGCTAGAGGGACGTGTACTAATTCAGCCCTTTGAGACGGGAATCCAGCACACCTGGGCGGGCCCCAATCGAGGCCAGGTGGGCTTAATCCAACCAATGGGGTCAAGCAGTACCGTCCACCATGCCTCCCAGCGGAGGGCCCTGAAAAGTCCGAGTCGGAAACCCGCCCTCTTTTCCCGCTGTTCCTGGGCGGAGCTGCGCTTTTTCTCTGGCTCAGGTTCCCTGTGTGGTGCGAAGCGCCCTGAGGGTACCTGTGTCAGACCCGAAACTTCTGTCCTTGATAAAGACCTGCTTGGATCGCAAACCAGGCTTCAGTGTGAAGTCTTTCTCCTGCGAAGCCAAGGACCCAGGTACTTCCACCCGAGGGACTTAACAGCCTCACGCACTTTGGACCCGTCCCTGGAGGAGGACATCAGGGCTGGTCAAGAGGAAGGCCCCCAGGCGCTGGGCGGACACGGTGGCTGTAACATGGCTCCGGCATGAGCAACAGCTGTGCGGATGACACAGGGCCACGGGGCTTCCCACTGCCGTGCGTGCGTGCACCACCGGCCGGAACCACAAGGTGGCACCTCAGAGCAGCATGGCGTACGGCCTCTGCGTCCGAGAAGACGTCCTGGGAGGCGTGGCCTTTCCATTGGTCCCAGGAGGTAAGAGTAGGTCCCATGCAGGCCTGGACATTCCTGTCACAGGGCCAGCTGCAGGTTTGCTCCATCCCCCAGGGACAGGGCTTCTGCAGTGGGTGGGAGAGCCACTGGCCATCCCCTTACCTGCCTTGCTAGAGCTTGGCTAGGTGGGCCGGGTTTGGAATGAGTAGGATCTGGATTTCAGTGAATTAGAGATGCGTTAGGTTTTCTTGGGGTGGGGTGGGGGGAGAGGGAAGGCCTATTTGCAAGTGGATCTCCCCATGCATATCTCTGGGTGGGGTGGGTCGGATGGAGAAGGGCCATTCTGAATAGGATAAAAATCTAAATTCTCATTTTCTCTATCCACCCGCCCCCATAGCCACGTCGCATCCATCCCTTTGTCTGTGCCTCCCCAACCAGTCATCCCTCCCTCCAGTCATGCCTCCTCTCACTGCCATCGAGGAGATGCCCGCTCCGCTGACTCACTGTGGCCCTGACGGCAGAGCCAAACTGCCCTGTGGGTTCCTGAGATGGTGACCCCTTATGGGAGCAGAAAGCCCCAGATTTCTTGTGGGTTTGTGCCGCTGACCTTGTGGTGACAGCTTCACACATAACTTGTACATCGTGTGTATGTCCACCCACCCACCTATCCATCCCTCCCTCTGTCCATCCATCCTCCCATTTACAATCCATCCACCCACCCATCCATCCACACATCCCTCCCTGTCACTCCCTCCACATCCCTACCTACATCCATCCATCCATCCACTCACTTATTCATCCATCCATTCTTCCATCCATTCATCCATCCATCCTTTCATCAACCCATTCACTCACCCATTCATCCCTCCATCCATCTATCTACTCACCCATCTTTCTCATCTCTATCCCTTTCTCTGTCTATCCCTTCATTAACTCATCCACCCCCCCTTAGGTGTGTGTACATGCATTCATCCATCTCTTTATTTGTCCACATATCCACCCCATCATCCCTCCTTCCTGCCCTCTCTTCCTCCATTCATCCCTTTGGTGTTCCTTCATTTGCTCATCCATCCTCCTTTTCATCCATCCATCCATCCTCCTATCCATCCATCCATCCTCCCATCCATCCATCCATCCATCCATCCATCCATCCATCCATCCATCCATCCATCCATCCATCCATCCAACTATCCAGCCAGCCAGCCATTTACTTCTCCCCCTCATCCGTCATCTCCCTGTCCCTCCTGCCCTCTGTCCAGGTTGGGGTTTGAGCAGATGAGGGGAAGACAAGGAAGCCCTGGGCATCCAGCAGGCTCTGGGCATCTGTTTTCCACGTTGTCAGGGGGTGGCCAGGCCAGCTCTGGATGCAGCAGGGACACTGGCTGGATGGGTGGGAGGTGGGTGATGGTGGTGAGAGGTTCCTGACTGGTTCCTCACAGGATCCCAGCCTGGGGCAGGGACAGGCGGCGGGGGAGGCTGGATGGGGTAGGGTGACCCTGCGCCAGATGGGATCCTATGGCTCCAGGACAGGGTGATGTGGGGTGTTGGGGAGATGGGAGTGGGGGGGGAGTGTACGTGTGTGCAACAGGGATGGCATGCTCCTCATCCTCCCACATGTGAGAGTGTGTATGACAGTGGCTGTGTCCCTTCACCCTTCATAGGTGGGAGCATGTGTGTGCACATGTGTATGTGCATGGGGTGGGGTGTGCACGGATGGGGCATGTGTGTGCACATGTGTGCGTTTGTTTGGATGTGGGGCATGTGTGTGTGCATGGGACATGTGTGTGCATTTGTTTGGGGTGTGGGGCATGTATGCACATGTGTGTACTTCTGTGTGTGTGTGTGTGTGCGCGCATGCACGGGGTGTGTGTGTTTCCATGCATGTGTGCATGACACCACTGCGATGCAGCCTTGACAGTTACTCAGATGGCGAAGGTCGGTGGCCCTGGTTCTCAGGGTGCTTCCTGCAGGGGGCACAGGGAGCGGGGTCCCTCTGTCCAGTCCTCCCGGAGGCCTCCTGGGCTGTTAGACAATTGACAGTGAAGGAGGAGGAGGGGCGCTACAGGGAGCCACCTCTACAGGGGCTGACAGGCTATTGCTGCTTCCTGAGACGGGCTGTGTGACGCGCACACAGCGTGTTTTGCTAACAACTGACAAAGGAAAAGAGCGACCTGGAATCTGTCTCCCTCAAACCTAGCAGTTAGTGCCCCGGGAGGCTGGAAATGCCAAGAACAGACAAAGAGGGGCAAGTAGAACCGCAGTGGCCTCGGAGTCTTCAGGGTCACGTTCATCCCCGACAAAGAAGAAGCCACAACTGCAGGGTAGGGGAGCGATGGGGAGGGAGTAGAGGGTCCCCCATCACCTAGAGGGAGACCCCAGCCTTACCCTTCTCTGACACCCCCTGGTTTCCGAAACTGGGCAAGCCCGCCCTCGTGTGGTCAGCTGTTGGTACTGCAGGCGGCTCTCTCCTGGCTGCGCCCTGCACCCCCCTCTCCTTCCCTTCCCGAGATGGGAGGCCACACCCCATACTTCTAGTGGGGACCTAGGGCCCCATCTCATGACTCCCATGACTAAAGGGTTCAAGAGTTGGGGCAAGGGCGCTCCAGAACTGAGAACAACTGTGGAGGCGACCCCGGAGCTGCGTGGCCATCGGCACTAGGACATGGAATTTCAAGACCCCACCAGGACCTCTGTAGGTCCTGTCCTGCCCCCCATTCGACCTGGGCTGGGGTACACAGGCGGCATGTCTCACATTCAGGACCAACTCCAGGTGGCAGAGGCAGGCCGGCCCTGGTGGGGGTCCAGAGGCCCGGCCCCTCTCTTCTTGGAACCCCTCCCCATGCCCCCGCCACATTCTCACCTCCTCCTGGGAATTTGGGGTGGGCCGGCGGGGAGGGCAGGGGGACACTTAAGTGAGGACCAAGCAGAGAGCCTCTCCTCGCTGGGGGAGAGCTTCCAGGGGTCTGCAGGGCAGCAGGCTGGAGGTGAGGCAGCCTGAGGGTTGGGGGAACAGGGCGGGGAGGGGACTGGGGGTTCCCAGGGCCAGCTTCACAAGGGGTCCCTCATACATTTTAAATTTACAAGGGAAACAAGAGTCTTCTTTTTTTTTTAAATTTTAACAATTTATTAGGGGCTCATACAATTCTTATCACAGTTCATACATATACATACATCAATTGTATAAAGCACATCTGTACGGTCTTTGCCCTAATCATTTTTTTCTCCTCTTTTCTTTTTTTAAATTTTATTAGGGACCCATACAACTCTTATCACCATCCATACATATACATACATCAATTGTATAAAGCACATCCATACATTCCCTGCCCCAATCATTCTCAAGGCATTTGCTCTCCACTTAAGCCCCTTGCATCAGGTCCTCTTTTTTTTCCCCCTCCCTCCCCTTTCCCCCCTCCCTCATGTGCCCTTGGTAATTTATACCTCGTTATTTTGTCATATCTTGCCCTATCCGGAGTCTCCCTTCCCGCCTTCTCTGCTGTCCCTCTCCCAGGGAAGAGGTCACATGTGGATCCTTGTAATCAGTTCCCCCTTTCCAACCCACTCACCCTCCACTCTCCCAGCATTGTCCCTCACACCCTTGGTCCTGAAGGTATCATCCACCCTGGATTCCCTGTACCTCCAGCCCTCATATGTACCAGTGTACAGCCTCTGTCCTATCCAGGCCTGCAAGGTAGAATTCGGATCATGGTAGTTGGGGGGAGGAAGCATCCAGGATCTGGGGGAAAGCTGTGTTCTTCATCGGTACTACCTCGCACCCTAATTAACCCATCTCCTCTCCTAAACGCCTCTATGAGGGGATCTCCATTGGCCGACACTTGGGCCTTGGGTCTCCACTCTGCACTTCCCCCTTCATTTAATATGGTATATATATACATATACATATACACATATATACACACACACTTATATCGTTTTTTTTTTTTTTTGCATGATGCCTTATACCTGGTCCCTTGGCACCTCGTGATCGCACTGGCCGGTGTGCTTCTTCCATGTGGGCTTTTTTGCTTCTGAGCTAGATGGCCGCTTGTTCACCTTCAAGCCTTTAAGACCCCAGACACTATCTCTTTTGATAGCCGGGCACCATCAGCTTTCTTCACCACATTTGCTTATGCACCCATTTGTCCTCAGCGATCCTATCATGGAGGTGTGCAGTCAATGATATGATTTTTTGTTCTTTGATGCCTGGTAACTGATCCCTTTGGGACCACTCGATCACACAGGCTGGTGTGTTCTTCCATGTGGACTTTGTTGCTTCTGAGCTAGATGGCCGCTTGTTGATCTTCAAGCCTTTAAGACCCCAGTCACTATCTCTTTTTTTAAAAAATTTATTTATTTTTTATTTTAACAATTTATTGGGGCTGATACAATTCTTTTCACAGTTCATACATATACATACATCAATTGTATAAAGCACATCCGTACAGTCTTTGCCCTAATCATTTTTTTCTCTTTTCTTCTTTTACATTTTATTAGGGACTCAAACAACTCTTACCACAATCCATACATATACATACATCAATTGTATAAAGCACATCCATACATTCCCTGCCCCAATCATTCTCAAGGCGTTTGCTCTCCACTTAAGCCCCTTGCATCAGGTCCTCTTTTTTCCGCCCCCCTCCCTCCCCATTCCCCCCTCCCTCATATGCCCTTGGTAATTTATACATCGTTATTTTGTCATATCTTGCCCTATCTGGAGTCTCCCTTCCCCCCTTCTCTGCTGTCCCTCTCCCAGGGAAGAGGTCACATGTGGATCCTTGTAATCAGTTCCCCCTTTCCAACCCACTCACCCTCCACTCTCCCAGCATCGTCCCTCACACCCTTGGTCCTGAAGGTATCATCCACCCTGGATTCCCTGTACCTCCAACCCTCATATGTACCAGTGTACAGCCTCTGTCCTATCCAGCCCTGCAAGGTAGAATTCGGATCATGGTAGTTGGGGGGAGGAAGCATCCAGGATCTGGGGGAAAGCTGTGTTCTTCATCGATACTACCTCACACCCTAATTAACCCATCTCCTCTCCCAAACCCCTCTATGAGGGGATCTCCATTGGCCGACACTTGGGCCTTGGGTCTCCACTCTGCACTTCCCCCTTCATTTAATATTATATATATATACATACATACACACACATATCTTTTTTTTTTTTTGCATGATGCCTTATACCTGGTCCCTTGGGCACCTCGTGATCGCACTGGCCGGTGTGCTTCTTCCATGTGGGCTTATTTGCTTCTGAGCTAGATGGCCACTTGTTCACCTTCAAGCCTTTAAGACCCCAGACACTATCTCTTTTGATAGCCGGGCACCATCAGCTTTCTTCACCACATTTGCTTATGCACCCATTTGTCTTCAGCGATCCTATCATGGAGGTGTGCAGTCAATGATATGATTTTTTGTTCTTTGATGCCTGGTAACTGATCCCTTTGGGACCACTCGATCACACAGGCTGGTGTGTTCTTCCATGTGGACTTTGTTGCTTCTGAGCTAGATGGCCGCTTGTTTATCTTCACGCCTTTAAGACCCCAGTCACTATCTCTTTTGATAGCCGGGCACCATCAGCTTTCTTCACCACATTTACTTGTTCACCCACTTTGGCTCCAGCCATTGTGTCGGGAGAGTGAGCATCATAGAGTTCCAATTTAATAAAAGAAGGTATTCATGCATTGAGGGAGTGTTTGAGTAGAGGCCCAAGGTCCTTCCGCCACCTTAATACTTGACCTATAAATATAGACACATAGATCTATTTCCCCATCCTCCTATATATATTTGCATGTACATGTCTTTGTCTAGACCTCCATGAATGCCCTTTGACTCCTAGCTCTTTCCTCCATCTCCCTTGACTTTCCTCCTGCCCTACTACCATGCTTCATCGCCACCTGGGCTAGAGTATACCTCTTCTCTAAGCAACCTTACCCTTGATCATTTCCCACCATGCCTGCCACTCCCCCTTCTCTACCATTTGGGGTCCCATGTTTTTCCCTTGTCCCTGGGTTTGTTAACACCACTTCCTTACCCCCCCTACCCCCCCACCCCAAGTCCCCCCGGAACTGTCGGTCCCGTTGTTTTTCCTCCAGATAGTTCATCCAGCCTGTCTTATTTAGACAGACCTGTGGAGTCACTAACATGCACGAAAACAAGACAGAGGAAAGAAAAGCAACAGTATGCAACCAGACAACAAAACGACAAAAACAAACCACTGACAAAGAACAGAACAAAACAGTTCACAAGAGAAAAGCTTGTAGTTAGTTCAGGGATCGTTTGCTGGCCCTTAGGAGCATTTTCCAGTCCAGTCTGTTGGGGCACCACACCCTGGCCCCAAAGTCCACTTTCAGCATTCCCTGGGGACCTTGCCACTCCATTCCCTTGCTGTTCCGCTGCACTCCCCCAGTGATTTGCCTCGGTGTGGTGGGATCAGGTCAGGTGCAATTCCCACACTGTGTCTCCGGTGCTGTCCCCTGTATCGCCCTTAGTCACTGAGGGGCATCATGTCTCATAGTAGGGCCAGCCATGTTGCTCTCTCTTTGGACTGGCTGCTCTACTCAGGAACATCATCATCACGGCCTGGTGGGCCAGGCTGTGCTCCTCTCTCTCCTCCTGCCCCTTCATCTGCTCCCGTGAAACAAGAGTCTTCTGACCGCACAGTTTTCGGGGCAATTCACTTCATGGTTAGCAACGGAAACATGAGGCTGAGTTCAAAAAGCCTTCCTACAACATCAGAAACACCTTTATTAAAACACTAACGTCCAAATGGGAAGCGTCTGCTTCTCCGTAGATCCGGCACCCAGGTGGTGGCGGCTATAGATATGTTACATCGTCTTGCTCTGGGGATGCCGCGTGGGGGCATGGCCTCCTGATGAGCAGGGCACACTGGGAGCAGCACCCTCTCTGTGACTTCTTCCTGCCTGCAGGGTCTCTGCTGCCTCCAGGGGCCCCACGTGGGCACCCCCCACCCTGAAGCTGCCGGCACCCCTCCTGTTTCCACTGACCACCCCTGGCCTGTGGGCCTGTGACCTTCCTGCTCTACAGGCTGCAGCTGCGTGGCTCTGAAGAGGCTCGTGGACTAGCATCGGACTTAGGGACTTGAGTTGCACTGGGCTGGGACCCCATCCTGACGTGTCATTACGTCTTGATATCAAGCGCGGAGTGTCCCCGGATTTGTTTCTCTCGTCAGCCCAGGGATGGGGGGAGGAGGAGGGGGAACAGCACACAGGACGCTCTGCCCCTTCACTGCCACCAGGTCCACATGGCGGGATGGCCTCTCTGGGTGGCACTCCAATGCAACTTTTCTGGTCTGACCTAAGCTGTTTCCATTTTCTCAAAACTACTTCTTTTTTATCTAATACTTTTATTGGGGGCTCTTACATCTCTTATCACAGTCCATACATTCATCCAGTGTGTCAAGCACATTGGCACATATGTCGCCATCATCATTTTCAAAGCATTCTCTTCCCACTTGAGCCCCTGATATCCGCTCCCCATTTCTTCCCCCTCCATCCCCTGCCTGCCCTCACTCATGAACCCTTGATAAGTTATAGATTATTTTCATATCTTACATCCTCCTCTGTTGGCTTTCACCCACTTTTCCATTGTCCGTCCCCCTGGGAGGGGGTTATAGGTTGATCCTTGTGATCAGTTCCCCCTTTCTCCCTCTAACCTCCTGTAATTCTCCTGGTATCTCTACTCTCATTGTGGGCCCTGAAGGGGTTTATCTGCTCTGGATTCCCTGTGTTGCAGGCTCTTATCTGTAGCTGTGTGCATGTTCTGGTCTAATCCGATTTGTAAGGTAGAATTGAGGTTATGGTAGTGGTGGGGAAGGAAGCATTAAAGAACAGAGGAAAGTTGTGTGTTTCATCAGTGCTATACTGCACCCTGACTGGCTCCTCTCTTCCCTGTAACCCCTCTGTGAGGGGATGTACAATTATCTACAGATGGGCTTTGTGTCTACACTCTATGCTGTCCCCCCCCCCCCCCATTCATCTTGGATATGGTTTGTTTCTGGGTTTTAGATGCCCAATACCTGATCCCATCAACACCTCATGGTCACACAGGCTGGTGTGCTTCTTCCATGTGGACTTTGTTGCTTCTCAGCTGGATGGCTGCTTGTTTATATTCAAGCCTTTAAGACCCCAGACACTATATCTTTTGATAGCCGGGCACCATCAGATTTCTTCGCCACATTTCCTTATGCACCCGTTTGTCTTCAGTGATTGTGTCGGGAAGGTGAGCATCACAGAGTGCCGGATTATTAGAACAAAGTATTTTTGTGTTAAGGGAGTACTTGAGTCAAGGCCCAATGTCCATCTGCAACCTTAATTCTTAACATATAGATATGAGTACATAGTTCTATTCCCCTCTTGTTATATATGAATATATATGTACATGCCTGTATTTAGACGTCTATAAGTGTCCTTTGTCTCCTGGTTCTTTCTCTGTTTCCTTTTACTTTCCTCTTGTCCCACCATCATGTTCGGCCTTCATTTGGGTTTAGTAATTTCTTGCTGCTACATTGCCCTTGATTAAGCCCCACTACGCCCTTCTCTCCATTGATTTTAGTTCGCTGTTTTAGTTCACTTGTTGTTCCCTTGCCCCTGGGTTGGTCCTCGCCCCCTTCCTTTCCCCCACCTCCCCTTCTCCCATGTCCCCCAGAACCATTGGTCCCGTTCTTTTCATCTCAGAATTATGTGTCCCGCCTATCTCATCTAGATAGGCATGCAGATGCACTAACAAGCACAAAAACCAGGCAAAGTCAAACAAAACAGCAAAGGGAGTCAAGATCAACACAGCAATAACAACAGCAGCAGCAACAACAACAAGTAAAAGAAAGCCGCTGACAAAATGGGAAAGCCTATAAATAGTTCGAGGTCTGTTTGTTGGCCTTTACGAGTGTTTTCCAGTTGAGTCTGATGGGGTGCCACACTCTGTCTCCAAAGTCTATTTTTGTTGTTCCCCGGGGATTTCATCTCTTTGCTCCCTTTGCTGCTCTGTTGCATGCCCTTAGTGTTTCGCCCAGTGTGATGGGGTCAGACTGTGCACAATTCCCGCACTGTGTCTCCAGTGTTCCCCTGCAGTGCTATCGTTTAGTGAGGACGTTGTGTCGCGTGGTGGGGCTGGCCCTATGGTCCTCTCTGTGCATTGTGTGCTTCGAACAGGAATCGTTCTTGGGGCTTGGTGGGCCAGGATGCCCTCCCCTCTCTCTCCATCCCTTTTCGTTTCTCCTGTGTGTCTAATCAGACGCGCCCCTCTCCCCAAGCTGTAGCCCCAGTGCTGTCCTCTGAAGTGCATTCCTCTGAGGACGGTGTGTGTGTGTGTGTGTGTGTCCACATAGTTGGGATTTGGGCCAGCCCTACAAACCTCTGCTGGAACCTCTCTATTGGTTCCATGGCACACGTTGGTATGTTGTATTCACGTCTTGGTGCATTGGGCTGAAGCCTGGTCTCTCTCTCTGTCTCCTGTGGAGATAGAAACGATACCTTCCCTTTGGGTGGCTTAGTGCCCTGCTTCCCCTCTACCCATGTTTTGTTTTGATTTCCCTTTCTTTGCCCCTATTTACTTGGCTGCCGTGTGTATCCCTGGATTGGGCTTGGCCCCTGCCATGGTAGCTGGACCTCACCCCGGGATGGATGTCTACAGTGGCTTTCCCCTGTGCCCCATTTTTTTGAGCTACCTCAGTGGACTCATGTTGTACTTGTCCTTTTGTGCTTGGTTTCCTCACTTAGCATCATTTCCTCCAGTTCTTCCCAGGAGGCGCTGTGCTTCGTGCGCTCATCGCTGCTTTTTAGCGATGTGTAGTCCTCCACTGTATGTCTGCACCACAGCTTCTGATCCATTCGTCCGTCGATGGAAATTTGGGCTGTTTCCTACTCCTTGCGATTGTGGACTGTGCCGCGGTGAACATTGGAGCCCAGATGTCTGGCCGTGGTTGGTTTCTTGCCTCTTCTGGGTGTACGCCCAGTAGGGGATTGCTGGGTCGTATGGTAGCTCGATTTCCATCTGTTTTAGATGTCGCCAAATGGATTTCCCTAATGGATGCATGTACCTCCAGATCCACCAGCAGTGGATGAGAGTTCCTGTCTCCCCACAGCCCCTCCAACATGTGTTACTTTCTGATTTTTTGAATTGGGCTCTCTTTGAGGGGGTTAGGTGGTAGCTCATAGTTGTTTCCAAACTTCTTCTTTTTTTTTTTTCTTACACACAGAACAATTTTATTTGGTCTGGGAGGGGAGGCTGGGACGGGCAGGGCTAGTGCCCACCTGCGGGGGCTTTCCCGGACTTCAGGTGTTCCTCCACTCGGGTTTAGAAGAAACACCCTCATTGATGAAGTCCCCACGCAAGGCAGGCAGCATAGTGCCTGCCAGGCAGCCTGCGGGAGGGCGGTGCGCCCTGGGCACTGCCAGGGGGGGGGGGGGCGAGGTCCATGGTGGGGAAGCGGCGGCTGTACCTGCGCACAGGCACACCATCGTGGCCCACCAGGAACTTCTCGAAGTTCCAGGAGATGTCGTTGCGGCACACAGGCGATCAGGTGATAAGCTTGGGGTCGGTCATGAGAGAGGTGGCATCGTCGCTGGGCGCCGGCAGGGCCTCCCGGAGGAAGGCAAAGAGCGGGTGTGCATTGGCGCCGTTCACCTCGCACTTCTCAAACAGGCAGAAGTTGGGCTCGAACCCGCCTCCAGGTCGGACGTGCTTGAGGGAATTCAGAATCTCTTCACTCTTGGCGTTCTCCTGATGCCCAAACTGGTTGCACGGGAAACCTAGCACGACCAGGCCCCGGGGGCCGAGGCGCTGCTGCAGGTCGTTCATCTGGGTGTAGTCCCGGACCGTGGTGCCTCCGAGCGACGCCACGTTCTCGATGAGCAGCACCTTGCCCTGCAGGGAGGCCAGGCTCACGGGCTCCCCGCCGGCCAGCGGGGGCGCGGAGAAGGCGTACACGGAGCGCGCGGCGGCACACATGACGTCGGGACCGGAGGCGCGGGAGAGAGAGACGGACAGAGGTCGGCAAGAAGAACCCCAAATTTCTTTCTAATAATACTCTCTTCCCCACTCCCGTCACCACGGTGTGCTTGGAGGAGATCTATAGGCGACCCCCAGGGAGCCCCTGCACCGCAGTGCCCACCACTGTGTGAGCTGCCCTCCCTGCTGGGGTTTACATGGCCCCACAGATCTTTGGAAGCCACTGTTTTGATGGGCTTCTTCCTTCCTTCCTTCCTTCCTTCCTTCCTTCCTTCCTTCCTTCCTTCCTTCCTTCCTTCCTTCCTTCCTTCCTTCCTCTCTCTGTCTCGCTCTCTCTTGAAAGCAGTCTTAAGAGACAAGCATGTTCCTGAGGGAACGTGCCTTCAGTCACCCGCTGAACCGGAGGGAGGCAGGGAGGCTCGAACACGTTCTGTTTGGAGCAGCCCCGTGCGCAAGGGCACGGGAGCTAGAGCCCAGCACTGTCTGACGTGCCCTGCCAGGATTTGCCATGCGCTTTCTAGCGACGAGTCTCCGTGTTTTCTCCATGTGCCATTGTCTGAGGAAAGATCGCCTTTCAAGGTTGGTGCCAACGTGTGAAGGGGTGGACATCGCTCTGTCAATCAGGTTGCAGCCTGATGACCTCATGTGGAGGCGCCATGGAGATAAATAGCTCACAGGAAGCCAGATACCCTCTGCTTGTCTCCCTGGGAGACATTCCTGTTGACAAGCCACATGGAGCTATGCTGATGGAGCCAGAGCCCTGGAGCTGGAGGAGCCACGTGGAGACCCACGCAGCGCTGAGATGCTTCCACCGCCACTGGATCCACAAGACCTTCCACCCACTGGCCTGGGACCTTCCAGCATTCGGCACCATTGCCTGTGTTTCGTGAGTCTGAAGAGGCCTTTATAGACTGGTGTCGGACCTATGGCTAACATCAGACTCATGGGCCTGACCTGGACTGGGCTGGGCTGTTTTCTCCACATACACCTGCTCTTTGCTGTGGGCTCTTCCTCAGGCACCTAGGCGTGTTCTGGATTTGTTTCTCCAGCCCACCCAGACCGACACGGTTGGTGGGAAGGACTCCGGGGACATCGTGGTAAACGGAGAAAGGGCTGAGGCAGCCAAGGCTTTCATGTCGCGTGGCTCCACCATCAGTGCCCCTGTGAGAGGACGTGGTCCGAGGACGAACTGCCCGGGTCAGTCTGCGGCACAAGACCTCCGCAGAGGGTGGAAAAGCAAGGCTGTTACTTTGAGGGCCGACGTGAGCCTGGCTTACGCCAGGATGTTTTCTGTCTTAAAGCTTTATTGGCGCTTCAGCCACACATCCTGCAATCCAGGTGTCTAGTCATATCAAGGAGGGTTGTACGGTCACCACACTGTCGAATTGGGGACATTTTCCTCTTCCTTGTACTCACTGTTATTCGTGTAAGTTTTTTCTCTTAAAAAAATCATTTTATTGGGGGCTTGCACAACTCTTATCACAATCCATCCATCCATCAATCCATCCATTGTGTAAAGCACATCTGTACATTTGTTGCCATCATCATTCTCAAAACATTTGCTTTCTACTTGAGCCCTTGGTATCAGCTCCTCATTATCCCCCTCCCTCCCCACCCCCTCCCTCATGAACCCTTGATAATTTAAAAATTATTATTTTGTCATATCTTACACTGTCCGATATTTCCCTTCACCCACTTTTCTGTTGTCTGTTCCCCAGGGAGGAGGTTATATGTAGATCCTTATAATCGGTTCCCCCTTTCCACCCCACCCTCCCTCCACCTTCCTAGTATCACCACTCTCACCACTGTCCTGAAGGGATCATCTGTCCTGGATTCCCTGTGTTTCCAGTTCCTATCTGTACCAGTGTACATCCTCTGGT
Organism: Tenrec ecaudatus; assembly: GCF_050624435.1. Classification (NCBI taxonomy): domain Eukaryota; kingdom Metazoa; phylum Chordata; class Mammalia; order Afrosoricida; family Tenrecidae; genus Tenrec; species Tenrec ecaudatus. Next base: position 2,292,378 of record NC_134533.1, on the reverse strand, counting down.
CTAGCTGGATTTGTAAGTAGAATTGGGATCATGATAGTGGGGAGGAGAAAGCATTTAAGAACTAGAGGAAAGTTGTATGTTTCATCATTGCTACACCGCACCCTGACTGGCTCATCTCCTTCCCGCAGCCCTTCTGCAAGGGGATGTCCAGTTGCCTACAGATGGATCTTGGGTCCCCCATCTGTACTCCCCCTCATTCACAATGTTATGATTTTTTTTCTGATGATGCCTGATCCCTGATCCCTTTGACACCTCGTGATCACACAGGCTGGTGTGCTTCTTCCATGTGGACTTTGTTGCTTCTCAGCTAGGTGGCTGCTTGTTTATCTTCAAGCCTTTAAGACTTCAGATGCTATATCTTTAGATAGCTGGGCACCATCAGCTTTCTTCACCACATTTGCTTATGCACCCATTTGTCTTCAGCGATCGTGTTGGGAAGGTGAGCATCATGGAATGCCAGTTTAATAGAACAAAGTGTTCTTGCATTGAGGGAGTACTTGAGTGGAGGCCCAATGTCCATCTGCAACCTTAATACTAAACCCATAACTATAAGCACATAGATCTATTTCCCCATCCTCATATATTATATATACTTCCATATCTACATGCCTGTATTTAGACCTCTATAAATGCCCTTTGCCTCCTAGTTCTTTCCTGTGGTGACACACAAAAATGCGTGTGTGAAAACAACATACACAAGAAAACATTCTCCAACCAGCAACCTCCACACATGAATTCAGTGCCTTGAATACCGTCTTCCTGCTGTACAGCCATTATTGATACCCTTGCTCAAATGGTTCCACCCCCATTAACATACACTCAGCGTCCCCTATGCAAAAACCCTTTCTGCTTCACCATGGTAACCACTGGTCAAGTTTGGTCCCTTTTTTCTGCTTTTAGTAGTTTTCTTGATATAATATTTGCATAACCATGACATTGGGCATTGGCTACGAAAGACCAAAGAAGAATCTGTGTACCTGAGTTATGGTGCCGCCGGTGAGGAATACTGTATGTACCGCGGACTGCCAAAGAATAAACAGATCTGTCTTGGAAGAATTAAGGCCAGAGGCCTCCTTAGAGATCAGGATGGTGAGACTTGGTCTCACGGACTGTGGACGTGCCGTCAGGAGAGACCCGTCCCTGGAGAGGGACACCATGCTTGGTAACGTGGAGGGACCGTGGAAAAGAAGGAGGCCTCCGAGGAGATGGATGGACACAGTGGCTGCAGCCGTGGGCTCAGACATGGGAGCCTTTGGGACACTATGATCCTGAACAGATTGGACGGCACCCAGCACATCAGGGACGTCGCAGGAGCTCTGAAAGAGAGGAGAGCACAAGAAGCTCCTCTCACCCCGTTCTCCGTCCCGCAGCCTCTGGTAACCAACGGTGTCCTGTGGCCCTCATGTGTCCAGCGCTAGAGATTTCCTTTAAGGGACCAGACAGTGTGTCTCTTTGGGTAAGTACGTTTCCCTCAGCATGTTTCCAAGGGACGTCATTTCTCCTGAGTGGCACTCCGTTGGACCACAGTGTGTGTCTCCTCTCCTGCCAAGCTGATGGATGCTTGGGGCTCATGTCCACCCCTGGGTGATTGGGACAATGTCCTCGCTCTCAGCTGAGTGCCTGGGGGTGCACTTGGTTGGAATGCTGACAGACTGATCACCTCATCCTTGAAAAATGCACTGGGGGGACCCTTGGGGCAGAAGACCCATTCCCACAATGGACCTCCCCCGGCCTTCCCCTTACCCCTTGGGGACCCCCATCAATGCAGAACTGAGATTCCAGGGGCTTCACAGGTGGAGCTGTGCATGGTAGACCCTTAAGCCTATCTTCTGAGTGGGAGTGACCTTCCATCTTTCCAGGGAGCTCAGGGTCAGGGATTCCGGAAGTCCTGGAGCTGTGGCCTGACTGGACCCCGGCAGAGCAGGGCTGGGGGTCCCTGCGGTGCCCTTCTGTCTGCCCTTTCTGCTTGCCCTGGGGGAGGAGATGCAATACCGCCGATGGCCACGAGGCGGAGCCAGCCCGCATGAAATAGGGGCACCGGCAGTCAGCCAGGTGGAGGGGCACTCTGGGTGCAGGTGGCAGGCCTGCAGAGCTGGCCATGAACCTGGGGGCCTGGGTAGGGGCAGGCGCTGGGTGAGGGTCAGCAAGCAGGGCAAAGAGTGAGCCTGAGTTCCCTGGAGCAGCTGGGAGGAAGAGTTACCGACTTGGAAACCCACGGGGGCAGTTCTCCCCTGCCCCGTAGGGTCACTCAGTCAGTCACAGAGATGGCAGTGGGCTTTTTGTGGGTTTTGTTTGTTTATTTAGGCAAAAGGGACACAAGGACGTTGTTGAGGAGTTCATCTTTCCATCTGAACTCCCGACCCCTCCCCTCTCTCGGACACACCGAGGCCCCCAGGTCTTGGGGACAGGTGGGCAGCGGGGTGTAGAGGTGGCCCTCATGTCCGCAACCCTGCCTTCCTGGCTCCGTCCCCCTTTTCTCCCCATTGCAGCACAATCTCCTGCCCCGGCCTGCAGCGCTCTCAGACCAGGGCCTGTCCCTGCGCGGAGCCTGCAGCCCGTGGGGTCCCTGGCTGTCCCTGTGCCTGCATTAGGACTCCCCAGTACGTGCACAGAGTCACAGCCCCCCTGGCTGAGCTGATGGTGGACAGATAAAGGGACAATTAGGTCTATTCTGAGTGTCCATGTGCAGCTGTTTCCGTAGATACGGGGCCTGTGAGCAATTAGCCCCGCGCGCCTGGCCAGACCACTTGAGGTCTGGGAGGGAATGGGGGGTCTAGTCCCCACCCCGCAGCAGCAGCTGGCCTGCGCCTTCTCTAACTCTTTTTTTTTTTCACTTTTTAATGATCGGATTGGGTTGTGGAGCGCAGTGTATGCCTGATCGATTACAGGGTGATGGAATCAGGCTGGCAAGCTGGTATGCCAGCTACAATTCAGATACAAGTGTCTGATCCTGGGGCTGAAATATTAAGCGACAAAGTTTCTGAGCGAAAGACGTTGTACGATAGGCCAGCCTCGCTGCTATTTCCGTTCATTTTGCTCACTTTGCTACATAATGGGGACTAACGGACAAGATGGGAAGATCGATGGGTGGCTCTGTGCATGGAGACGGGTGGGGGTGGGGGTAGTAAACAGAAGCGGCCGATTTCTGTCTGGTGACTTGAGGTCCCTGCTGGCTGCTGGAGTCAGACCCCGAGCTCACTTGTTCCTGGATTTGGGGGAGGACCCCTGCCTCATGCCAGCAGGTGAGCCTCCAGACCCAAGGAGGGACTCAGGGGTCCCTTTCTCCCTGCTCCCTGCTACCCCTAGAGAGTGTCTTGTGAGAGGGGCCAGGGAGGGGCTCTGCCACAGAGTCTCTGGCAAGCTGTGGACACCCCTTTCTCCCCATTCCTCCAAGTCCCTTGTACCCCCTCACCCCTCAAGTGAACTCGATTAAGGAGCCCTGCTGCCATCGTGGGTACACTCTGGACTGCTCACTGCAAGGTCAGCAGTTTGAAGCCACCAGTCAGCCGCTTCTCGGGACACAAAAGGGCTCTCTACTCCTGTAAAGTGACAGTCTCAGAAGCCCACAGGGGCAGGTCCACCCTGCCCTGTGGGGCCCCTGCGGGTCAGTGCAGGGGCGATGAGCTTAGTTTTCCTCTCTTAAGAGACCTAGGTTTTGTGTACGGATGGCCCCTCAGCACAGGAACATCAAGACAAACCCTGCCCTTGGACCAGCACCAGCATCGCGTCCCGTGGGGAGACAGACTGACCTGTCAATGATTTCCTTTCTCTGGAATTGCAGCCAGCACCCGTGCCAAGGCCAAAGGATGCATGATCGTGTCAGGCACCTCCGCTGCCAGAGGCCTCCTGCGCGAGGGTTCAAAAGGAAAAGCTGTCCCCTCGTCCACCACCCTGAGACCAGTACCAGATGGTGCCCCACCAGCACTGCTGACCCCTTTGAAAAGGCTCCCGTTGGAAAGTCTCAGATGGAGTGGGAGGAAACTGGACCAGAAGTCAACATCACGAACAAGAAGACCAGGCTTCCCGGTCAGAGAGACCGGTGGACCCCCAGACCCCCATGGCCCTGCGTCACTCTTAAGGTCTGGGACTGAACTCACCCCGTGCCTGGGCTTTCTTTGTGGTCTTCTTCTCTTGTAATAGTTTAGTCGTTCCATCTTATCAAGGAGAACTGTACAATCATTTCCATATCCATTTTAAATCGAACCCACTCCACATGGTTAAATTGCCTTTAAAAGGTGTTGTGAAATCACAATCAGTTCTAGTGCTCGCTCCCCTCGTGTCTTCATTCTCCACTACCCCCCGTCCCCTTTCCCTCCTGATCCCCCACCCCACCCCCACCCTGCTTTCCCTAAATCCCCTGTATCAGTTATTATCATTAGGCATCCACTCCTCCTGAGCTTCACAGCTGGGAGACCTAACAGGAAACAAACGAGCAAACAAAAAAATAACAATAAGATCGCCCTAAGGTGATAAGGATAAAATTATAATTGTCTGAAGACAAAAAGCCACCTAATGTGTAAGAAGGAAACGACCCCCTTCAATATTCCAAAAGCCAGGGAAGACAGTTCGGTCATGGAACCAGGAAAACAGATTTTCACCCAGAACAAACTCAGGTCGTGTCTGTGGGGGGTAAACTGGCCACGTCTGGGGTTGATCCACCACAGCCAGGACGACAATGGTCTCTGTCTCAATATGAGCATCTGTGACCCTGGGAGGACATGCACCCCTTCAAAGAACCAGCCATTAGAGACCAACAGGACAGTCTTTACCCAAGATGGGAGGGCTGAGAGGGTACGGGAACCGCAAGGCCTCCTAGACATGGCAGGTGCCAGGCCTGCCAGGAGGTCCCACGAGACTGCAGTGTGGGCCTGTGACCCCAGAGTCTGCGGGGGCATGGAAAACGGGAGACTCTGGGGCTGAAGATCACGGTTTGAAAGATGGCAAGGTGGGGGTGAGTCAGCAAGGAGGAGACCTTCTCCCCCTCTTGAGGGATCTCCCCAACACAGAGTGGGGGCCAGGAGACAATTCATCCCCCCTTAAAAGGTCCCCCAGACACAGGGAAAAGGTCAAGAGAGACCTCATCCCCCTTCTGAGGGGTACCCCCAATGTGGGTGGAGACCAGGAGAGAGCTGGCCCTTGTTTTCAGCCATACCCCCAACATAGAACCCTATTCTGGAAAGTTTATACTTGGGACACAGAGGAAAACCCTCTCCAGCTAGGGAGAGGGGGTCCCCCATGACACCTTTCAGTTCAGGTTCACAGGGGTGGAAGGGGTTCCCTGCTCTCTGGGCTGGAAGAATGGAGCCCTTCCCAGGAGGGCCCTCAGGGACTCCCTCCAGCCTGGATCCGACACCCCATCCTGAAAGACCTCACTGGCCTCGCCGGCCCCTAGTCCTTACCCCTCTCCTCAGTTGACGGCATATGTGATTGAATTTCCCTGGGACGCAGGCCTCTCTCTCTCCAAAGACTGCCCATCCCAGGCAATGCTTGGTGGGAGGTTCATAAAGGGAGGGATGGATGGATGCAGGAATGAGTGAGGGAGTGAGTTAATGAATGAGTATGCACAGGGAAATGAGTGAATGAGCAAGTGAGTGAATGAATGAGTGAGCCCATAGGGATTGAATGAATGGATGAACACGCAGGGCATGAGTGAATGAATGAATGAGTGAGAATGCGAGTGGATGAATACATGAATGAGTGAACCTATTGGAATCGAATGAATGAGGGAGCACCTAGGGAATGAATGAATGAGCACACAGGGAATGGGTGGATGAGTGAATGAATGAAGGAAGGAAAGAGCATAGGTGGGAGGGGGCGAGGCAGACAGTTGGCACTCCTGCCCCCTCAGGGAGGTACCTCAGGAGCACTGGCACTGACGCCGTCCACCGGAGGGGCTGGCGGGGCGGGCGGGGAGCTGATCAAACACACGGAGCGGATCTGGGCAGCTCGCTTGGCGCTGCTAAGCTCTGACTAAATATCACAGCGCCTGGGCGGCGGTGTCCCCGGGGCGGCTGGAAATGTCAGCCGGCAGGACCCCTCCGCTCAGCACCAGCGCAGCTGCCGGCTGGGCCAGTGGCGGGGGCCGGGCGGGGTGGAGGCTGGAGTGGAGGGTGGGCGGTGGGGGCTGGCGGGGCCCAGTGGGTTCCCTGGAAGGTGCCACCTGGAGGGCTGGCATGGTGGGGGATGGGGACACAGCAGGCCGCCCCTGCAGACCCCGCCCCTCACTCCGGAGCATGGCTCCTATCTCTTTATGTCCTGGGGGACAGGGAGAGAGCCCAGCTGACTGTGGGCTCTGAGCCTCGGTTTCCCTGCCTGTGGGGGCTCCAGGCTTCCCGAGCATCAGTGGGGCCTGCAGACGTCCAAGTTCGAGGCCCCGAAAGCCTACCCACTCCTCCTGACTGATGATGGGTCTCCCCGCGCGGACCAGCCCCTGGGATGGCGGTGTGGGGCAGCTCCTGCGGAGAACTGCAGGAACAGGGATCGAGGGCAGGAGCACCCCCGGGAGAGGAGCTTTGGCGGGGGCTCTCAGGAGGGCAGTGCCAGCCCCCGCGGAGTGCCTTCCCTGTCCTCCCAGGAATGCCAGCCTCCACTGGGGTCTCCAGAGAGTTTTGGCTGGAGCTGTCCAGGCCTGCTCAAGCAAGGCCAGCTTGCCCCCATCCCCACTTGGTGTACCCGCAGTGGGACCAGTAGGTGCTGGAAACTGGCTCCGTGGAGGACCTCTCTGTCCACACTCCCGGATGGGCAGGAAGTCCAGGGGACAATGCGAGGTGGTCCCGGCAGCCCTGGCCACCCTCAGCCTGGGTGCCCTTGGGCTCCAGTTCGGAGCATCCGGCCCCTCCTGGGCACAGGGCACGTGCCAGGGACCCAAGTCTGTGGCACAGGCGGTGCAGGAGGGGGCAGTGGTCCTGTAATTAGACGTGACGGCTGTCAAACCAGTCGCCGTGCCCGCGGGCTCCTGAGTGACTAACGAGAACTGAATGGCCTCTGTTGCTTCTCTTCTTCCCTGATCTGTCAGGCACAGTGCGGGATGTGGGGGCAGGCGGGGGCAGACTGAGTCACTGGCCCAGGGGGAGGCTGGGGACCTGGAAAGGGACTGCCGGGCCCTGGAATAGCCTGGCAGGGCCTGGGGGATGCAGGAACGGGGTTGGGGGGGTCACCATATTATCATACCCCCATGGCTGATCAGGTTGTCTTAGCCCTGGTTGTATGCACGCACACTTAGACACACACGTGCACTGCATCTGGGTAGGTATGCGTGCACATGTACCTGTGCACACATGCTCCTTTACACATGTAGGCACCCATGTGCATAGTTGCACCAGCACATGCACACACACATGCACCAGCACACTCATGCACTCGGACATATAGACATGTGCATGGACTAACGTGTGCACCTAGATGGCCACACTGGGCATACATATACACACATACACAAGTGCATTCCCACATATATACATGCGGGCACAGGTGCACAAACAATTGTGCACACACACGCCTGTGCAGGCAGTGCATGTGCGTAGGTGGTGTGTACACACATGGGCATCTAGATGTGCATGCATACAAGCATATCCACGCACATGCTCCCCGACGTGTGCACAGACACATACACGCATTCACACTTTCACACCAGTGCAATTCATGGAAATGTGCGCACACACACACACACACAAAGACACACAAGCCCATGCATGCACTCGCACCCACATGCACACACACACACACACACACACACTCCCACAGGTGCCCCTTACGCACACCGACCAAACAGCACTGAACAGGTTTGAGCCAGGCCTGTGCTTGGCCCCAGGGGCCCATGCTCAGGGGTGTGATGCTGGGAGCCAGATAGGGCGGGTGCCACCTCAGCCCCGGAGTGAGGGCGTGTGGTCACTGAATGTGTGCCTGGGGTACACAGGATACCCCAGGCACACTTTCAAATGTGGGGTGCTCAGCAAGCTCAGAGCTGCCCCTTCCCCCCAGTGAGTGTTCAGTGGGGTTACAGTGGGCTCTTGTTGGCTGCCTGTAACCTGCCCCTCCATGCCCCCCCCTGCCTACTGCCTTGCCCCTGTCTCTGTGCTCCCTGCCTTGGGCCTGGTGGGTTCCCCCCACCTGGAAGGAGCACCCAGATTCAGGGTCACCCCTGTGGGCTCTCCTACAGGTGTGGTTCCACCCCTGCTCTGTGGCCTGGGCCTTCTCTCCCTTTGCAGTGCTCCTGAGAAGCACCCCTCCCCCAGCTGGAGGGACAAGGAGTTCCTTGTCACCTGAGCACAGGCTCCTTGGGGTCCCAAGGCACCCTCATCCTTGGTCCTCTCGCTGTGGGACCCACGGCAGCCCCAGCCTGCAGGTCTGTCCGTCCTGAGTGCCTGCCCTTGGGCAGTACGGGGAGAAGTACAGAGTTTTTTCTGAGGCCCGGGTGTCTGGCAGCTCCAGCTCCTGTGTGAAACACAAGCCCAGGGACACGGACACGGGGTTGGAGGCAGAGCTTGGGCTCAGCCAGAGCCTCCAATGGACCAGCAACAGTGCCTGCCCATGTCCTCTAGCCCTGGAACCTGCCCAGGTCCACTAGCTCTGGGGCCTGCCCATGTTCACGGTCCCTGGGGAGAGAGCAAGCAGGAGGGAGCCAGCAGGATGCCTGTCTGGAGGAGGTAGCAGCTGCTGGACTGAAGGCCTCAGGGGTGGTGGTCAGGGGAAGAGGCCAGCAAACAGTAGACAGGAGCTCTGGGAGAGCGGGGGGTTGTCAGAGGGTGGGGACCACTGTGATCAGCCCCACCTTGTGTCCCTGCATCCTGTCGGCCATCGACTGGTCTTGCCACTGACTTCCAAATGCCCAATTTTCTCTAAGAGCACCCCATCAACCGGGGGAGGGGCCGCCCACCTTGTTCATTGATCCTTGGGGCTGTGTCCCTCCACCGCCTACCTCGCCTCGCTGTGCATTGATGGCCTCGTCAGCACTAATTGCTCTGACATTTCAGCGCTGACGGGGACAGACAGGCTCTTATCTGTTGGCGGCTGGCTCTTCTTCCTCCCTGCCTGTCCCTAGGTGCCCGGGGCCTGCAGGCGGGCCAGGCTGGGAGCCAGTGGGGGACCCTGAGCACATGCACTCTGCAGGGTGGGGTACAGGTTTCACTGCCCTTTCTTCTTGGCCTACAGCAGGCTCTGAGACTCAGTGGGGGGACAGGCAGAAGGCAGGGATGAGGGCCCCAAGGACCAGAGTGAGTGCGTCCATGTGTGAGTGTGGCTGTGTGCAGACGTGTCTGGGTGTGAGCATGGGTCAGGGTTTAAGCTTGTGTATGTGTGAGTGAGAGGTGTGTATAGTTGTGAATGCCTTTGTGTATGAGGCTGGCTGTGTGAGTGCAGGTGTTGGTGTGAGTATGGGTGTGTTTTAGCATATATGTATAAGTGGGAGCATAGATCTGTGTGTGTGTTAGTGTGAGTGTGTTTGTGTGACTTTGTGTAAGTGTGTAAGACTGTGTGTAGGTGTGAGTGTGTGTAGGTGAGTGCATGTAGGTGTGAGTGTGGGTGTGTCTCTGATCATGTGTGTGTAGGTGTGAGTGTTGGTGTGTAGGTGTGAGTGTGAATGTGGGTGTGTTAGTATATAGGTGTTAGTGTGTAGGTGTGAGTGTGGGTGTGTCTCTGATCATGTGTGTGTAGGTGTGAGTGTTGGTGTGTAGGTGTGAATTTGTGAGTGTGGGTGTGTCAGTGTGTAGGTGTGAGTGTGGGTGTGTCAGTGTGAGCATGTGTGTGTAGGTATGAGTGTGAATTTGTAAATGTGGGTGTGTTAGTGTGTAGGTGTGAATGTGAACTTGTGAGTGTGGGTGTGTCAGTGTGAGCATATGTGTGTAGGCGTGAGTGTGGGTGTATCTGTGTGAGAGGGTCTGTGTGTGAGTGCTGTTGTGTTAGTGTGTGTAGGTGTGAGTGTGGTGTTCCCAGTAGGTCCACAAGGCCTCTGACTCTGCTGCCTAAGACCTTGTCTGTTGCTGGGACCCCTGGACATGATCGCCACCCCCATAGGTGACGACCATGTCTCCCCCCACTGTGCTGCCCAACCATGCACCCACTCAGAATGCAGCTGGTGGGGCCCATGGGGGTCAGGTCAGCATGCAGCTGGGCAGGGGCTGCTATGGCAGCGCAGACCTGCTCGGGCCACTGTGTCTTAGCTGGGCTGCCCATGCACTGCCCTTGTAGACTCCTAGGCGGGCCTGGTGGGGGGTGGGCAGGGGGCGCTCTGTGCACCCCCTCTGGGAGGCTTGCGTGGAGACCAGGTGAGGCACCTCTCCTCCCCTCCTTGGGAGGCCGCTATCCGCTATCCGTAGGAACTCTTAAGCACTCTGGGGTTAGTGATAAAAGCAGGAAGCCTCCAGCCCCTCTTAATTGTTCAGGCCCCTGCAGCTCTTTGGATGTACGGGAGGGGGCCTTGGGCCGAGGGGCAGAGCATGGGGCTGGGGGCAGGCGCTGGCCAAGATCCCCCCCATCCAGATCCAAAGCAGGTGAGGGGACAGCTGGCCAGAGGCCCAGCACAATTCTGGTGCTGCCTGCACCTTCTCCTCCGGATGGAACCCCCTTCTGTTGCCCCCTAAAGCCTCTGCCAGGCCCACAGTGGCCACTGCTCTCCTGGCCTGCGTGCTCCAGGACCCCCGCCTCCTGTTTCCGGTAGTCCTCAGCCCCCTCCTCAGCCCTGAGCCCAGCCCGCCCCTTCTCCACTGGCACTGCAGACGGAGGACGGACAGATGAGCTCCCTGCCCTGGGAGCCTGGCCTGGGACTTGGGCCCTTGGGCCCCAGAGTGGCTTCTGGGCCTCTGAGCAGCTCACACACTCACCCCCCCCCACCACCCCAACACCCCCCCCCCCGGCGCCCCTGGGAGCTGCTCCCATCTCTGTTCAGCCGGCTCAGGTAGGATGTGAATGAGAAGCAGCTGCTCATCTGCAGAAAGGTCAACCCCTCCTCCCCCTGCCCCTGGAACATCTGCAAGAACCCCCCCCCCCCGCCTGCCACGCAAAAAGCAGGCTCTGGGAGGGGGCAGGGGAGGCTCACAGGGCTGGTCCTGGGTCTCTCTGGGGGTCCTGTCAAAGCCATAACTTCAACAAACTGGTCCCCCTTAGAGGTGAGGGGCTCAGGCAGCCTGGACACCCTGTGGGCCCCAGGAAAGGAGTGGGAGGGGGCTCCTGTGGGAGGGGACAGTTGATGTAGGAGAGCCCACTTGGGGGGGGGCTCCCAGGCAGGCCCCCTTCCTTGGTGGGGAGGCCTCTGGCATTGGTGCATCTGGGTACCTGCTGACCTTCCGGCTCTGAGTCCCACTGGGTGTGCTGGGCACCAGGGTCTTGGGTATGGGGTGGGGGCAGGGCAGTGTCCAGGGAGGTGGGATGGAGGGCCCCTGGAGGGCATTCTGTGAAGTGAAGGGTGTTCTGGAAAAGCAAGTAGCTTGTCTGCTGACCCACGAGAAGTTCGGTTCTGGGCATGCCCCTTGGGGGGCTGCTGGAACCCACCCTGCCTGTGCCCCCCTGTCTGTAGAGCCGGAAGCCCCTGTCCCTGCTCTGGAGTGATTCACAGGCCAGCGAGGCCGCCCGGTGTCTGCCACCACGCGGATGCAATTAGATTTAATGGCGCAGAGGCCTTATCCTGGCTCCCGCCCGTCAGCAGCGCTTCCCTCACCCACCCCGCTGCTGCTGCCCTCGGGCAGGCAGCAGGCTGGTGCAGCAGGCAGGAGGGAGGCAGAGGGGCCATGAGGGGGAGGGGGCCTGGGGACTGACGTCAGCCCGACCTATAAGAAGCAGCTGGCAGAGGGCTGTGGAGTCAGAGCAGGACCTCAGCGCCCACCATGCCCAACCCCAGCGCTGCCACACCACAGCCCAAGGGCTTCCGCAGGGCCGTGTCAGAGCTGGATGCCAAGCAGGCTGAAGCCATCATGGTGAGAGGGGCGGGCAAGGCAGCAGCAGAAGGATGGGGGCTCCCCACAGCCTGGGTGGGGTCTCAGGGGTCCTGCATTGGTGGGGGGGGGGTGTGAGACTGTGTGTCTCTGGGAATCGGCTCCCTCGGGGTCCTGGGCTTGTCTTTGGGAAGGGGACTTGTTCTTGGGCAGCTTAGGGGCAGGAGGCTACACCTGGGGTGGGGGCACCGAGGAGTACCTTCTCGCGCCTGTATGCCCCCCTTCTCATTCTTCTACCTGCCCTCTCCACTGCTCTGGTCAGCGCAGGGGGGTGAGGGTGGGGGTTTCTCTGTCTGAGTGGGGGAAGCAGCCAGGCCCTGATGGAGCTGAGAGTGGGGTGTGTCAGGAGCAGGGTTTGGGGATAGAAGTGATCCAGGCTCCTAGGGGATTTCCTCCACCCACCCTTTCTGCCTGCCCCCCAACCTCTCCGTTCACCAGTCCTTCTCTCCGTCCACCCATCCACCTATCCATCCATCCATCCATCCATCCATCCATCCATCCATCCATCCACCCACCCACCCATATTTGTTCACATACCCATCCATCGGTCCATCCGTCTAGCCTCCCTTCTATCCACTCATTGACCCATCCACCTGTCCCTCCACTGACCTGTCCATCTGTGAGTTGCGCCCCGTCCTGCATATGAAGAAGACAAAGGAGTCCCCCGTGACGAGGGTCCCACTGCTCCTGTCCTGCTGCCTGTGGTCCTCACCCTGGGTCCGAGGGACTGTGTTGAACAGAGCAGGGCTGGCTCCTGGTTCAGGGGCCTCAGGAGCCCCTCCCCCACAGCAAGTGGCCCCGTTGTCCCTCAGGAATGGCTCGTCAGACCGAGAGAAATGGGCTCTGTGCGGGGACAGGTAGGATCTTCGCCACCCAGTGAGGTACCCTCCAGGTGAGGACCCTCAGGTCCTAGTGTGTCCACCTGGATGAGGCCACCCGCCAAGTGGGACCAGCCCTGAGAGTGGGTCTCCTCCCACTGCCCCCGTCCCAATGCTCCAGGGCCCCGGTGGAGGACATTTGAGAGGGGTCTGGGCAAAGGCTGAGTCAGGATGGTTCCCTGAGTGGCTGTGGGAAGAAGCGGACTGTGAGAGGGGGAGTGGTTGTGGGCAGGGGGTGTGGCTATGGGGAAGGGCGTGGCTATGGGAAGAGGCGTGGCTGTGGGGAAGGGGTGTGGTTGTGGGCACACTGGCTGCTCCCAAACCTGCCTCTAGGCTGGCGGCCCTCTGCCCCAGTCATTCTCTTCCTGCCACTAATCCAGTTAGGCGGGGCCTGGGGCTGCGACCTGGGTGCGCAGGGAGCTGTGGGCAGAGGCTCCCCTAGATCCGCAGGCACCCAGCCACGGCCGCTGAGTTGGGCGATGGCCATGCCACCAGAGGGGCGCTCTGAGTAGGCGGTGCCGCCTGTCCCCACAGTCCCCGCGCTTCATCGGGCGGCGGCAGAGCCTCATTGAAGATGCCCGCAAGGAGAGGGAGGCGGCCGTGGTGGCGGCGGCTGTGGAACCTGGGGACCCCCTGGAGGCCGTGGCTTTCCAGGAGCGGGACGGCCAGGCCCTGCTGAACCTGCTCTTCTCTCTGCGGGGCTCCAAGCTCTCGCCCTTGTCGCGTGTGGTGAAGGTGTTTGAGGTGAGGTCTGAGGGCGGGCTCACAGGCACACAGGTGTGTACACACAAGCCTCGCAACTGCAAGCATGCCGACTGCACCCGCGCCCTGTGCACACACATCTACACAGGTCATGGGCACACATGTACACCCACATATACACATGCACGGGCACACAGGCCCTGCCCACACATATGCACAAACCTGCACACATGCCTCACAGACACACGCATGTGTGTAAGCACATGCACGGGTGTATACTTGTGTGCACGCCACACATGTGGATGTGCATGTTTGCACATAGGTGTGTGCCACACAGGGGGATACACATGCACACAAATCTGCAGGCCCATGTGTGTGTGGGGCCCTGTGTCCATCCCCGAGCAGTGAGGTCCCCAATGGCAGGAGGGAGCCCCTGATGAAGCAGACAGTGCTGGGGGGGTCTACACATGTGGGCTCTTGCCCAGGGACCCCCTTGCCACATCCTTCTGGTGCCAGGAACACTCCCCACGTCTCTGACACCTCCCACTGAGCCTCACCCCCAGGATCCCTGCCACCCTCTGCCATCACCGGGCGGGCGAGGGAGCAGGGGGTGGAGTGGGGTGCAGGGCGGAGACTCCCGCAGGGACCGGGCCCTAATTGCATTAGCTGCTCTGGCCACCAGACTGGGCAGGTGGTGACCTGATGCCCAGCACATGGTCCCACATGACAGCCAGGCCAGGCCTCATGGCCAGCTCCCCTGAGAGCGCCCGCCCTGATGGCCCCCGTTGCTTCAAGACACCACGGCAGGGGTGCAGGGCACTAGGCACAAAGCCTTCACTCTCAGTGCCCTGGGCCCAGTGGGGCCCGGCTTCTGTGGCTCTTCTTGGTAGCCAGGGTATGGGTGAGGAGCAGTGGCCTGCATGGAGGTAGCAGGGATAGAGGGGCATATCCAGACCTGCCCTGGGTATGAGTAGGCAGCCACGGAGGCGGCTGTGAGGACCCCCACAGGGACCAGTGGGGTGGACACCCAGCCCTGTTCAGAGCAAAGCCTGCCCAGAACATCTTGGTGATAGTGGGGGGGGGGGGGTTGGTGAGGGGTGGGGTTGCACTGCTGAGTAGAACCCTCTCTTCCCTTCCCCTGCCCCCTCCCTGCTACTGCTCCCTAAGACATTTGAAGCCCAAATCCATCACCTGGAGACCCGGCCGGCTGCCAGGCCTCAGGGTGGGGGCCCCCACCTGGAGTATTTTGTCCGCTGCGAGGTGCCCCGAGCCGACCTGGCTGCTCTGCTCAGCTCCGTGCGCCGGGTGTCAGAAGATCTACGGGGGGCTCAGGAGGACAAAGGTGCGGCCAGGCCCTCTGCCCCTGGGTGGGACCCATGACCAAGGACTGAAGCTCCTGGGGGTGGGGGCATGTGGTGGCCACCTCTCCACTGGCTCCTGGTCTTCCCCATGGGGCCTGGCCTGAGGAAATGAGGCACCCCTGGTTCCACACTGACTCTACCCTGCCTTCCACCCCACAAAGTTCCCTGGTTTCCAAGAAAAGTCTCTGAGCTAGACCAGTGCCATCACCTGGTCACCAAGTTTGACCCGGACCTGGACCTGGACCATCCGGTGAGCGGCACCCTGAGGCCCCCTCCCCAACCAGGGCCCTGTGTCTATGTGCGGCAGGATGGGCAGGGCCCTCTGGCCAGCCCTTGTCCCATGGGGGATGTCTGCCCGTCTGCTGCCCTGCATGCAGGTGGAGTTGCTGAGGTCAACCAAGCAAGCATTCCTGCCCATGTCCTTACTGGAGACTGGGGTGAGGGTGGGGGTGCAGGGTAGCCTCTGATTTTGCCCCCCTCCGTTCACAGGGCTTCTCTGATCAGACCTACCGGCAGCGCAGGAAGCTGATTGCAGACATAGCCTTCCAGTACCGACAGTAAGGGCCACTGGGGCCTGTCCCACGCCCCCCCTCCCCCACCAGTCCCCCACCCCCATGAGCTGAGCTTCAGTGGTCTCTGCTCTGACCTTGTAGCCTCACTCCAGCTGGGGGGCGGAGCTGGGAGGGAGCAGGGCCAGGGTGAGTGCCTTGCCCCTTGTCTCCCAGGACTTGGCCCATCCACTTGCTAAGAATCTTCCAGGGTGGGTGGCCGCATTGCCCCCTAGTCACAGCTGAAGAACCTGAGGCACAGAGGACACACAGCCAGGCTCCAGCAAGGTCAGGCAGCGGACTGACCACTGTCCCTCCCACAGGGGTGACCCAATTCCCCGAGTGGAGTACACAGCTGAGGAAATCGCCACCTGGTGAGGCCTGGTGACCATCATGGGTGGGCGGGGCCTAGGGAGGGTGCAGCCTGAGAGGCTGGAGTTGGATGAAGGAGGGATTTTCTGAGCTTTGGATGTCAGACCTGGAAGGAAGAGGCTGTCCCTCCCCCTGGGTCCACCCCCAGGACACCCCCCCCATGCCCCCGCCAGTCCCACACCATTGTCTTCCAACCACTGGAACCCTGAGCCCTCCAGCAGGGGTCAGCAAGGGGCCCTCTGTGGGGCGTAGGTGGGGCAGGGGGGCTGTGAGAGGGGATGCTGTGGGGCGAAGCAGGCAGGGTCTCAGGTGGACTCAAAGGTCGCCCCGCAGGAAGGAGGTGTACTCCACGCTGAAGGGGCTGTACGCGACCCACGCCTGCCGGGAACACCTGGAGGCCTTTGAGCTGCTGGAGCGCTACAGCGGCTACCGGGAGGACAGTGTCCCCCAGCTGGAGGACGTGTCCCGTTTCCTGAAAGGTGCCTGCCTGCAACCTCCCACCCTGACCATCCCACTGTGTCCCCACCCCGTGACATCCCACTGTGTCCCTGCCTGTGTGACACCCCACTGTGCCTGGACACCCACCCACGACCTGCCTGGTGACACACCTGTGTCCCCACCTGGTGACATCTGCTTGTGACTCTGCCTGTGTGATGCTCTGCCTGCAGCCCTGCCTTGCCACCCCCACGCGGTGACACCTTCATCTGTGACCCCCCTACCCATGAGGCCTACAGGCCCACACTGCCCGCCACCCACCCCTGTCCTGGATGCCCAACACCTGTGTGGTCTTTTGTTGTAGAGCGGACCGGCTTCCAGCTCCGGCCCGTGGCTGGCCTGCTGTCCGCCCGGGATTTCCTGGCCAGCCTGGCCTTCCGTGTGTTCCAGTGCACGCAGTACATCCGCCATGCGTCCTCACCCATGCATTCCCCAGAGCCGTGAGTGCCCCTGCCTGCTCGGCATCATGCCCTCTGCCCAGCCCAGGGGCACCAGCAAGTGGATGTGGCCATGATGGCCCCTGCCTGCCCAGCATCATGCCCCCTGCCTAGCCCCGGGGACCAGAAGGTGGACGTGGACATGAGCACCCCTGCCTTCCCCGGCCAGGGTATGGGTGGGTTCCAGCAGATAGACTGGGGTGCCATGTCCCTGCCCATGTGGGGGGAGTCCCAGGTTGCCTCCAGCCCTCCTCCCCGCCCCCAGGGACTGCTGTCACGAGCTGCTGGGTCACGTACCTATGCTGGCCAACAGGACCTTCGCTCAGTTCTCCCAGGTTTGTGGGGAGTGGGCGGGGGGGGGGGGGGGGGGGGGGGCCTGACATCAATGAGGAGCCCGCTGCCCCAGTGGCTTTGGGGCAACTTTAGGGTGTGGGGTCTTCTGGAGCACGGAGCGTGGGCAGGCCTGGTCCGTGTGCGAGACTCAATGGGAGTAGGGTATTCACAGCGACACCAAGAATGACCATTTCATTCCCCAAAGCTGACCGCGCTGGGGTGAAGGGCCTGGGGGGTGGGGGGCGGTGTGGAGAAACCATCCAGGATGGGTTCCCGCGGCCTCTCTCGCCACCTGCTGGCTTCACTCGGAACAGCAGCGCAGTGCGCGGCCCTTGCTGGGGGCTCTGGTATCAGGAGCATAGGAGCCCTGGGGGCGAAGTGGATGATGCATTGGGCTGCGCACCACCAGCCAGGTCAGCAGTTTGAACCCACCAGCCGCTCCAAGGGAAAAAAATGAGGCTTTCTGTTTCCAGAAACCTGCACAGTCTCGGAACCCTCCACCCCCATGGGTGGTGGTGGGGGCGGTGGGGGCGCGGGTAGTTCTACCCTGTCCAGTAGGATCGCTGGGAGTTAGAAGCGACTCTCAGGCAGTGAGATCTTGAGTCTGCTGTGCGCAGCGTCCAGGGGACGGCTGGAGGGGGGGCGCTGACACCCCTGCACCAGCCTCCTCTCTCCTCCGCAGGACATCGGCCTCGCATCCTTGGGGGCCTCCGATGAAGAAATTGAGAAGTTGTCTACGGTGGGTGCGGCGACCCCTGGGGTGGGGGCGGGGCTGAGGCGTAGGGTCCCCTCGTCGGGCCCTGGGTGGCACGCGCAGCAACCCCAGTCCTGCTGTCCCCGCAGCTGTACTGGTTCACGGTGGAGTTCGGGCTGTGCAAGCAGAACGGGGAGTTGAAGGCCTACGGGGCCGGCCTGCTCTCCTCCTACGGGGAGCTGCTGGTGAGTCTCCCGAGGGCATGCGGCACGGCGCGCGCGGGACCTTCCAGGGGGCAGGAGCAGCTGGGGGGTCTCCTGGGAGCGTGAGGGGGCGTGTGGGGACCCCCTGGGGGCCGGAGCCCCGCAGAGGACCCAGGGCTCTGTGGCTGGGCTGGGGAGGCCTGGGGGCGTGGGAACGACGCCCCTCCTGGCCTGGCTGAGTGGGTGTCCCGCAGCACTCCCTGTCCGCGGAGCCCGAAGTCCGGCCCTTCGACCCCGACGCGGCGGCGGTGCAGCCATACCAGGACCAAACCTACCAGCCGGTCTACTTCGTGTCCGAGAGCTTCAGCGACGCCAGAGACAAGCTTAGGTAGAGCGCTGCGACCGCACCTCCAAACGTCCCTCAGGGACGGCTGCACCCTCCTGAGTAGGCGCCCTAAATGTTGGGGGCGGGGAGAAGGGATGAGGAGGGCGGCTAGTGGGCTTTGCAGGCTGGAGCTGCGGGGTCTGGGTGGCCGGTCAGGGTCAGGGAAGGCCAGGCTTTCAAGAGAAGGAGGGTCCTAAGGACACGTGGGACCCGCCCACTGCTGCCTCGGGCCTGGGGGAAGAGATAGTTGGGAGAGGGGACTGGGGTAGGGGACTGGGGTGGATAGGTGGAGGGCGGCAGGCCTCAGAGACTGGGTGTGGGGAATGGGGGTTGGGTGCAGTAGCAAACATTGGCCACCAGGGGAAGCCGAACCGCAGGCTTGGAGCGCGGTCAGGGAGCGCTTATGGGGTGGTGCACAGGGAAACTGAGGCCCGGGCGCTGTGTACCTGATGCTGGGAGGACTGCTTCCCCCGCCTCCCGGGGCTTAGGGGCAGGGACCGACCTGAGGTGCAAGGCCTGCTGCACTTTGGTGAGGTCCCCTGGGAGGAGACCTGCGTGCTTCCCTCAGCCCCTTATCCTGTACCCAGCCTGGGTGGGCCGCAGTTTCCTGGTTTGCGCCCGAAATGGCACCCCGCAGAGGGGTATGGGGAGGTCTCGGGCCTGCTCGGCCCCACCACCCGCCACTCCGCCCTGCCCTGCTGGACCCCAGCGACTGCCCCCAACCCATGCTAGGTCCCGCCCTCCCCACCAACGCCCTGACCCCCCGCTAACACCCCGCCCCCAGGAGCTATGCAGCGCGCATTCGGCGCCCCTTCTCTGTGCGCCTGGACCCGTACACGCTGGCCGTGGAGGTGCTGGACAGTCCTCGCTCCCTCGGGCGCTCGCTGGAGGCCGTCCAAGATGAGCTGCAGGTGTTGGGCCACGCGCTGACCGCCATCGGCTAGGCAGGGCACCCTGGCCGGCCACCCATTGTCTGCCCGCCCGCTTCTCAGCTCTGTCCAGGTGTCTGTGGTTCCTCTGCTGCTGCCGCCCATGACGGGCGTGGGCCCAAGCCCCCCGTATGCCTCCTCCAGCCCCCATCCCCGTCTGTGCCCATCCCCAGACCTCTGCCCTCAAATCTCAATAAAAGACGCAAACATCTTCCTGTGGCTAGTGGGCTCTGCATATGGCTATCCACAGAGTGGAGGACCCAGGGCCTCTCTGACTTACTGTGTGCCCACGTGCGTAGGGGTGGGTGGGGTGGGCAGGCCTGGGGACTCAGCCTCCTCCAGGTTCAGGGGCTCTGGAGGGCTTGCTGCAGCTGGGTCTGAGGGCTGGGGCAGTGGTGGTCTCTGAGGAAGGCCACACCCTGTCTCCCCATGCCTGGGGGTCCCCACTAGGACGGGCACAAGTCAGGCTCTCCAGTGCCAACCGGGTGGGAGGGGGGCAGCATGGGAAGCCACCTAACCACATTCCACTGAGGGTCTTGGGAGCAGCACTCGGGGCCCAACCATGTCGGGGTCCTGACCTTAGGCTCCCTAGCAAGCCTGGGAGCCAGACCAGGGGGCGCTGGCCAACCCCTGTGCATCCATTAAAACTTTCCAGGGCAGAGACAGAGTCCCCTCCTCAGGCTCCTCCCTCCCCTGGCCTTCTATCAAGAGTGTGTGTGTGTGTGTGTGTGTGTGTGTGTATGTTTGTGTGTGGTGGGTGGGGGGACAGGTCTTGAAGTCGCAAAGCAGGCCCAGGAGCATGACCATGGGTCCCCATGAAGGCCAGAGGGGTTGGTGTGGGGCAGGGGTGACAGGAGCAGAAGATCTGGGGCACAGGAAGTCCTCAAGCCCCCTCCCAGCCCCCTCCATGCAGCCTCTCCCTTGACCCGAGTGGACTGGAATGTTCTGCTCTTCTGGATCAAGGGGCGTGGCTGAGGTGCAGAAAGGGGAGTTGGGGTGGAGGTGGAGAAAGAAGGGTTGGCTCCTAAGTGAAGTAGGCTTTACCTCAAATTCACCAGTAGTCACTGGACGTAAGGCTGAAGCCCCCTAGTGTGAGAAGAAGCAGGTGGCTGCTATCCCAAGGTCAGCGAACTGGTGGACGCTGGACTTCGGTTTGGCTCTCTTGCCTCGGGGGCACCCAATGAAGGGTGGCCTGAACTACCACGTCCTTAATATTATAATGTCCTTCTTGCTTCATTGTGACATGTATTGATCTGGTAGGCGTGGCTCTGCTGCTGTGAATGGATATTACTGGAAGGTTTGCCCTTTTGCCAACCCCACGGTTTGTGTAAGTACTGTCCAGTCACCGAGGAGCTTAATCCGTCAACAATTCATGTGCGGAGCTTCATAGCTGGCCTGTATTGCTATAATTTCCTTTTCTCAGCAGTGTTGTAAATGCTGGGCCATTGGCCAAATTAATGACACTATTTATTATGGCTTAGTGGGTACCAGTTGGGCTCTTGACCACAAACTCAGCAGTCTGAAACCACTAGCCAGCTCCTCAGGGGAAGGACAAGTCTTTCTACTCCTCTGTGGACTTGCAGGCTCAGAGACTCATGGGAGAACTTCTACCCTGCCTCATGACCAACATTGATTTGGTGGTCGTGGAAATGATGTCCAAGGGGGATGATTGCAATGTTCTGTAATGTAAAATGACAAGGATGTATCTAAGGTGAACCAGAGACATATATAAACCAGAGATTCATGAATGGATTTTGGGCTTTCACTTAATTCCAGCCCCAGTCAGAGAGTAACTCATTCACTTGACATGACCCCACTATGCTCACTCTCATGAAGGGATCACTGAAGATATGGATGCTAGAGCAATGTGTGATGACGAGACCAGATGGTACCTGGCTATCAGAAAGAATAGCGTCCATCTAAGTGAGCCGTCAACCAAGTCCACACAAACCTGTGTGATCCAAGATTGTAAGTAATGAACTCCAAATCTAAAGGAGGGAATGGCGTCCAAGCTTACATTGTGAACATCTGGTCTTCAGAGGGCTATAGAGGACAGAGGAAACCCCCAAATCCATTTGCAGGGTTCACACATGGATTAAGCCTCTGGAGTCTCTCCTGAGATCATAATTGAGGGATTGGAATGGCTCTGTTATCAGAGAGCATTGTAAAGTTGATTACAGCAGATGTGGTTAAGTCAAAATAGACTATCACTTGATCTCCCCTTTGCCCCATTTTAAAGCTGTTTCCGTTGAAACAAAAAGACACCAAACTGAACTCCCTGCCATTGAGTCAATGCCTATTCACAACAGCCCTGGAGGAGAGGATGGAGCTGCTTCTGGGAGTAGAAAGCCCCAGCTCTCTCCACAGAGCAGCTCGTGGCTTTGAACTGCTGGCCTTTGGGATCACAGCCCAAGGCATTCCCCAAAGCAAAGGAGAGACATGCATGGATTAGGCCTCTGAGGAATGCCCTCTGACCATGGCGGCCTGGGGTATGCGTAGCCTGGCTATGATGTGGGATACATCAGAAAGGGGGTTTCTGCTGATGCAGTGAGGTTAAACTTGAGCACCCTATCATTTGCTTTCCCTTAGGATCCGTTTAAATTTATCTCATTTTTAATACTTCCTGCTTTCTTCTTGATTGAGCTGGTTTTTCAAATCTGTTTTATTTTGTTATTTTTATTAGTTCATTTGTTTTTTTTTTCTTCATGTTTTTCTCTCTATGACATCCAAGAGAGCTCCTCGGGTAAAGTGCAGGAATGAAGAAAATGTTCCAAAACTGATGGTGGTGATGGTTGTACAACTTTTCTGGATAGAATTGAACTGCGGAACTAGATGGTATGCGAATGTTATTGTTGATGTCCAGTGCCATCGAGTCGGCTCTGACCCACAGCCTCCGTGTGTCCAGCAGAACGAAACACTGCCCGTTCCTGCGCTGTCCTCGCCATTATTCCCACGTCTGAGCCCATGGCTGCAGCCACCGTGTCCGTCCATCTCCTCGAGGGCCTGCCTCCTTCTCGCTGCCCCTCCGCTTCACCAAGCCGAGTGTCCTTCTCCAGCGACTGGTGTCTCCTGACAACACGTCCAAAGTCTGTAAGATGAAGTCTCACCATCCTTGTCTCTCAGGAGCACTCTGGCCCTACTTCTAGCGGTCCATGGTACTTTCAGTATTCTTCTCCAGCGCCACAATTCAAATGCATCGATTCTTCGACAGTCTTCTTTACTCAGTGTCCAATTGCACATGCATATGATGCAGTGGAGAACCCCATGGCTTGGGTCAGGCTCACCTTGTCCTCAGAGTGACAGATATCCTTGCTGGGCAGTACTCCTGAGACGGCTTGTGCAGCAGATTTACCCAACACAGTCTCCTGACTGCTGTTTCCATGAGCATTGACCGTGGAGAGTCCTTGACAATTTCAACCTTGCTCCTCTCATCCCGATGCTACCTATTGGTCCAGCGGTGAGGGTTGGGTCTTCCTCACATTGAGTTGCCATCCCTCCTGAAGGCTACAAGTCTTGATCGTCATCAGCAAGGGCTCAAGTCCTCCCCACCTTGAGCGAGCAAGCGTGTGTCATCTGCACACCGCAGGTTGTCAATGGGCCTTCCTCCAGGCCCGATACCTCAGTCTTCTTCAATAACCCAGCCTCTGAGGACTTGCTCCACAGACAGATTGAATGAGTAAGGTGAGCGGAGACAACCCGGCCGCCGCACTCCTTTGATTTTAAACCACGCAGGATTCCCTTGTTCTGTTTGCACAACTGCCTCTCGATCCATGTGCAAGAGCCAAGTGAGCACATGAAATGTTTCAGGAGCAACAGGCTTCTCAAGGCCATCCACAGTTCATCATGGCCACACCATGTGCGCAGGCAATGAAACACAAGGAAACAGCTTTCTGGGTCTCTCTGCTTTCAGCCAAGATCCAGCTGACACCAGCAGTGACGAATATCCCTTGTTCCACGTCCTCTTCTGAGTCTGCACTGGCCTCTGGCGGCTCCCTGTCAATGTATCACTGCAACCTCTGTTGGACGATCTTCAGCAGGATGTGCTTGCGGTCTATGTCGACGATACTGGTCGTATGGTGTGAGCTGCTGCCGGTCTCCTTTCTTTAGAATGGGAGCAGATGTGCACCACTTCCCATCAGGTGGCCAAGTCGTGTCTTCCCATTTTCCTGGCAGAGCAGAGTGAGGGCTTCCAGGGCTCCATCGGCTGGTGGACGCGGTTCAGTCGCTCTTCATGCCTTCCCGGAGCCTTGTTTGTGGCTGATACTTTCAGTGCAGCGTGGACGTCTCCTGCAGCACCGGCAGTTCTTGCAGTGGTTGAATGTCAGCTAGTTGTTCTTCCTGCGGTGACTGAGCCCTTTCCATCGTCTTTTGATGCTGCCTGCATCGTTCGATGTTTTGCTCACGGACTCCTTCAATCCTGCAAGTCAAGACTTGAGTTTTTCTCGAGTTCTTCCTGGTTACGACGTTCCGAGTGCCGCTCGTCCTTTTAGGTTTCCTGATTCTCGGTCTCTGCAGATTTTATTATAATATTTGACTTGGTCTTCTCCAGCTGCTCTCGGGGATGTGCTGTTCTGCTCGCTGACTTCATCCTTTCTCCCAGGTGCCTCAGCTACTGTGCGGTTCAGGGCAGGTTTCAGAGTCCCCACTGACATCCCCGCGGATCTTTTTTCTTTCCTGTCTTTGTCAGGACCCACTTTGAGGCACGAATGACACTCTCCCTGTCCTCTCAACAGCTCACCCACCAGTCAGGCCTTCCTGTCAGAAGGGTTCGATCCATCAAATGTAAATTATATGCCAACAAAATTGTTGAACATTAAAGGAAAAATTCACGGAAGGTTGGGAGTGAAGGATGGGGTGGGGGCCTGGCTATGCTCAGTCCCTCAGTATCCCCAGGTGGGGTATCTGTTGGGGGGGGGGGGCTCATCCTAGGAAACCTTGCAGGCAGGCCGCCCAGGGGTGAGCTAAGGGCCTGGGGCCCCAAGAAGGGGGGTTAGGTTAAAGGGCACCTGGCCACCACACAGGGTGACAGAGGGGACCCAAAGGAGCAGGGACACCTGTTCTGGGGAGGGGGACTGCGCTCCTGGGGGTGGAGCACTTTATCTCCCTCTCCTGCACCTGTGCGCTCCCTGCTCCCTTGCTCCAACAGCCAGCTCTGCAGACTGATGGGGAACTGGGCGGTGGGGGGGTGGTGGTGGTGGTGGCACTTTGCCCCCTGCTGTGACAGGGACAGCTTGCCTGTCAGGCCCTTAGTCAGGACGCTAATGACCTTGTAGCCGAGAGGTGAGGTGCTGACGGCCAGATAAGTGCCTGCAGGTCCAGCTCCGGGGAAATGATCCAGAAAGCAGCTCCCCAGCCCCCCTCCCCTGTCGTCCATCTGCTGCCCCCACCCCCCGTGAGGCCCTAATGGGCCCCGTGGTGAGCTGAGGGCTGGGGAGGTGGGCTCTGAGCTGCTATAAAATCAGCGGTTTGGCAGCCCCAGTTGTCCACACCACTGCACCTGTGGCTACCAGCAAGCAGGTCTGTGCGGGCTCTGGGCACAGCCTGGCCTTTGTAAGGGGGACAGGGGGCTGCGTGCTGGGTGCTGGGTGCTGGGTGCTGGGCTCAGCATGGCCTTTGTAAGGAGGCATGGCCTGAGTGCTGGGTGCTGGACTCAGCCTAGCCTTTGCAGGGGCAGGGGGCTGGGATGGTGTCCTGGGCCCTAGGGCCCTGGGTTCAGGGGGCTCCAGGGAGAGTGTGAGTCCCCAGCCAGCCAGCCTCAGCCTACCTGTCCCCAGGTCCCTGCCCTCGCCATGGCCCTCTGGTTCTGCGTCCTGCCGCTGCTGGCCCTGCTGCTCACAGGGGGCCCTCACCCAGCCAGGGCCATCGTTAACCAGCACCTGTGCGGCTCCCACCTGGTGGAGGCCCTCTATCTGGTATGCGGGGAACGAGGCTTCTTCTACACCCCCAAGACCCGCCGGGCTTTGGACGAGCAGCAAGGTGAGACCCCCGCCCCCTCAGAAGCTCCCCCTGCACACCCAGTTCCATCCAGGGCCCCTCCCCTACCCCTCCTAGGTCCACAGGTGCTTTGGGGAGAGAGTGTCTTGGGAACAAGACCCAAGATCAGCGTCCAGGCGGGCAGGGGGCAGGGGAGGGCAACCCTCTCAGAGAGGGTTGCAGCAGAACATGAGGCCTTTTAGGGAGGGAGGGGCCTGCCCTGCCCAACGTGCCCAGTGGGGTGGTGCTGTCCAGCCTGGGGGACATCCTGCCCAAGGTGGCTGGGGCCTGGGGGGATGCCCTGGCACTGAGCTGAGCTGGGGTGGGTGCAGAGTGACCGCTGTTGTCTTCTCTCCCGCAGTGGGTGAGGTGGGACCGGGGGCTGGAGGCCTGCAGCCCTTCGTGGGGGAGGGGCCGATGTCCCGGCAGCAGCGGGGCATCGTGGAGCAGTGCTGCACCAGCCTGTGCTCCCTCTACCAGCTGGAGAACTACTGCAACTAGGCCTCTGTCCATCCATTCGCAGGGCCGCCCTGCCCCGAGCCAGCTCCACTCCCCGCCCCCTCGAATAAACCCTGAACCTGCTCTAGTGTGTCCATTGTCTGTGTAACTCATGTGTGCAACCAGGGGTCGCCCCCTCCTTGCTACCTGGCCCTGGGGCTCAGCCTCTGAGAACTGGAAAGAAAAGAGAAAGGACGCTCCTTTCTCCGGTCCACCCAGCCCCCCCGCCCCCCCACTATTTGTGACGGCAACCTCTCATGGATGGGGGATGACTGTCCTGTAGGGTCCAGCTAGGGAAAAGCAGGGTGTCCGGTACCCCCATGGAACCAAGGGGCAGACAGTGGCCACATCTGGGTGCCTGGCAGTGGCTGTGGGTCGGTCAGTGTGGCCCTGGGCTGGGCTTGCTCACACCCTCCTGCCTCCATGGACAACCCACTGGCTTTTAACACAAACCAGATGGCCACTTCTAGTGGACAAGTGTCACTGGAACATATGCTGCCCTTAGTCAGGTCTGTGGGGGCGGGGGGGTCTTCTGGAGCCCCAGCCTCCTGCCAGAACCCACTGGAGTCCCGTGAAGCACCTGGGACACTCAGCCCTGCCCGAGGCCAGGTGGCAACAGCGAGCCCAGGGGCTGCCCGGAATGGCCAGGTCTGGAGGTCAGCGGGTGACCCAGCTGCCCGAGGCCTGGCTAGGCTGCCAGCTGCCCAGGCCAAACCAATGACCACTGCTCCTGAGAGCTCCACCTGGCGAGTGGGCAGTGGGGCCAGCCAGGCACCTGGGCTCAGGGTCACAGCCACACCAAGGCATGACCTGAAGTTGGGGGCCAGATGTCCCTCCCCCAGGCCTAATATCCCTCCCGACCCCCTCCTCAGCCACACTGGGCCCCATCCCACTGGGAGATGTCCTGGTGCTACCAGACCCCACCCCTGCAGGGGGTCAAGGCCAGGCAGTGGGGTGAGGGGGGCAAGGGATGGGAGGTTGTGGACCCGGAAGAGGAGGGAAGAGGTGACTGATTGGAAGCTGACGGCCAGCCTTGGAAACCCAGACTGCCTCGTGCAGCGGGTAAAGGTGCTGGAGTCCTGCAGACTTTAAGGTATGTGCCCATGGCCGGGCTAGGGACAGAGGCACCTGGATGTCACACTGCCCTGGGGGCAGTTGGCAAGACAAGCCCTGCCCCTCTAGGAGAGCCTGGGGGAGGGTCGGGGACACTGCCCCTTCAAATGGCTGAACAAGCTTGGCCCCTGCCCCCGCTGGGCCTTTGATCAGAGGTGTGCTGTGCCCCCCCAGGAAGACCGGGTTAGGTTATCTGTGCCCCCCCCCCCCAACTGTTGCACTGCCTGAGTGCGACCTGCCCCAAGCCTGATTCCAGGGACCCCGACCCAGAGCTTCCTTGTGTTTGTGAGGGTCAGGAACGCAAGGGACTGGGTGGTCTTTTCGTCCCTGCCAAATGGACTGGGTCAAGGGGGCAGGGACAAAGGGCAGCCCAAGGTCGCTGGGGGCAGGGTTGGAAAAGGGTGGGGCCTGACTTCCTGGCGGGCATGCAGGCCCTGAGGGGGCAGGGTCCATTACGGGCCAATATGGGACAACCCCCTGGAGAGCCCAGGGCCACCCAACTGGCTGTGCCCGCTGCACCCTGCCTTCTAGGAAGCAGAAGGATGGGCCTGGTCCCCTCAGACCCAGCCACCTTTGGGGCCTTGTGCTCCTGACCCATACAGACCAGGGCCTACAGACCAGGGCCTCCCTCTGTGGAGTCTGGACGCTGCCCTAGGGCAGCCTGCTGGCCCTGCACACGTGCCTGTACCCATGTCCTCATCTCGGGTGGGGAGGGGCTGAGGTTGAGTCGCCCTCAGTAGGCAGCAGAGGTGGGCACAGGGTGGGATAGCAGCTGGGCTTGAGGATGTGCCGCCAGGTGGGGATGCAGGCCTGGGGGACCTTCCCCTGCCCCAGTGCAAGGAACTCCTCAGCAGGATCCCAGAGGATGCTCGGGGGGGTAGACACCGTCTCCAGCCAGACTGTGGCCACTGGGGAGCAGCCCTGGGGCCCCAGAGAGGCCGGCCCCCTCCCCAGCAGTGGTGGTCAGTTGTGGTCAGGCACGGGCTGCAGGTGGGGGCTGGCATTCACAGAGGCGCCAGCAGAGGGAGCCAAAGCCTCACTTTTGAAGCCCTCTTTAAGCTAGGCCAGACCTCCCTTGGAGGTCAGCTGTGCAGGAGGTCCCCAGCCGGCCATGCATCCCCACCAGTGGGAGTTTCCTTGTGGGAGTCACCTGGACTCTCTAGGGTGAGGTCTGAGAGGAAAAGAAGGGAGAATGATGCTGGGGTCCCCGAGAACCAGCTGGGCCTGTGCTGGTCCCCTCCATGGCACTGCAGGCCAAAGGCCAAGCCCTTGTTTTCACGGTGAGTCGGGGCTCCGGGGTGGGGGTGGGGTGGGGAGTGTGCAGATCCCTGGCCCAAGAAGGAACATGGAGAACCCAGCAGGATTGGGGTTCACTCTTGATTCCTGAGCCCCCCAGTTTCCCCAGCCCAGAGCGGAATTGAAGGAGAGTCAACTGTAGAAAGAGTGTTCCTTTGGGGGGCGGGCTTGGAGCTGGTGACAACGAACAGGGCGAGGTAGTACCCCGCAGCACCTCCTATTCCCTCACGCACTCTCTCCCCAGCTCAGGCCCATCCAGCAATATTGTTTCTGGCCTCCACGGTGGGGACAGCTGGGCAGATTCCTTCCAAAGCATAGAGGACCCTCCCCAAACCCCTCTGCATGGCACAGACAGCACCCATGGCCCCTCCTAACCCACTCGCAGAGCCCTCTTTCTGGCCTCACAGAGCCCAGGAGTGGCCTGGCGGCATCAGGGAGGAAGAAGTAGGTTTCAGGGGTGCAGGGTAGGCCGAGGTCCCACAGACACCCAGAAGGCTAGTCCTGAGGTCCCCCGGGGCCAAGGTGCCCAGTGCTGGGCTGCATGAAATGAGAGTCTGGAGGAGCTGGCCCCCTCTCCCTCCAGCAGCCCAGGCCGCTGACTCGGCAGAGGCGGGGGCAGGCCACTGCGGCCCACATTCCTCAGTCCGACCCCCTTCCTGCCCATCTGTGTTTTTGGAAAATAGATCTGAGGGCTCCCCGTTGAGACTGGACACCCGCTTTTGTTCTTCAAAGTCAGGCTTTCTTCAAACTTGGTCCTGGTCCCGGGCCTCTGCCGGGGAACCACGGGTCTGGAGGCCTGGCCGCTCCCTGGACTTGCTGTGTGACCCCAGGAAGTCCCTCTTGGTCTCTGGGCCTTGGGCTCCAGGCCGCAGGGTGGGTATACACACTGGTAGTCCTGGGGGGGTGGAGGGGGAGGCTGGCCTTGGGTGACCTGAGGCTCAGGGACCCTGCACTCTGCTGGGCTTGTGCTGACATGGGTGGGGGGGGCTTCTTGGCTGCACAAATGGGGACCCTTTGACCCCGGTCCAGCTGGACGAAAGAGGGGTCAAGGGTCTTGGCTGGGCGGGAAGCAGAGGGACTGAGGGCCTCTCCCCCCAGCCACAGAGGGCCTCAAATGCAGCAGCTTTGCAAAGTCAGCTCCCAGCGTGGCCACCAAGGAGGCCCTGGACAGGACAGCCCGCTCTGGTGCCTCCCCGTCTCTGCATGGTTGATGCCACGGTGCTCAGAGGTGCTGCTTAGACCTGCCAGTGGAGCCCCTTCAACAAACAAGCTAACAGAACTTGCTGCGATCCAGGCAATGCTGACCATAGCAACCCTATTGGACAAGGCAGCACTCCTGTGGGTTTCCGAGACTGTCTCTTTTGATGGGAGTAGAGAGCCTCCTCTTTCTTCCAGGGAGTGGCTGGTGGTTTCTAACTGCCGACCTTGTGGATTGCAGTCCCATGATGGGATGCCTGTGGGCAGGTCTACATTTTCCACCCCCAAAGCCCTCGCAGCGACCCTGTGGGCAGAGTAGACCTGCTCCTGTGGGTTTGTTTGTGAGACTGTTGGCCTTTCTGGGAGTAGACGGCCTCTTCTTCGGCCCAAGGAGTGGCTGGTGAATTTGAACTGCTGACCTTGTGGTTAGCAGCCCAATGGGTAAACCACTGCCCCACCAGGGCTTGTGCATTTGGCCCGGGAAAAGGAAGTTCTAATTGGTTGTGATCAGCGTTTCCTCATGGTGACGGGAGACTGGGGGCGGGGCTTGAACCCATGTCACCCTCAGAAGCGATTCTTCCTCAGTCCCATCTGAGCCACAGCTCAGAGGACAGACTCAGCCTTGACTCCACCTGGCTTTCCCTGGGTCCACTCTCATGCGGGGTTTTGCGGTCTTGGCATATCTAGGGGACATGTGGGGACCAGGGGTCAGGCCGTTTCACCTGAGGAGCTGACCAAGGGCGAGTGGTCCAGAAGGGCAGCACAAAAGCCAGAGAAGTATCCTCCTCCCCGCAGGTTTCGGGCCAGACCTGTTGTTTTCCTAATGCACTATGTTAGTGTAGTGCTGTGCAGGCCCTCCCGACTGACTCACAGAGACCCGATGTACATGGGAACAACACACCTCCCAACTGTTCTTAGGTTCAGCAAATCCGTTTTGCGGCCACTGTGTTACTCCATCTTACCCACGGCCTTCTTCTTTTCTGCTGCCCCCTGCTTTACCAAGCATGATGTCCTTTCTCAAGGGGCCTGGTCCCTTCTGAGACCCTGTACAAAGTATATGAGACAAGTCTTGCCTCTAAGGAGCACTCTGGTTGTATTTCTTCCAAGACAGATGTATGCATCCCCTTGTACATTCAGGACTTCTCCGTGGTTCAAAGGCATCGATTCTTTCAATTTCCTTGGCCAACTTTTACGTGAGCTTCAACAAGAGCAATGCTTATCCTAAAGCAAAGCGCTTTCTGGGGTTGAAGCCACATTGCTCTGCGTGGCCACAAGGTGTCAGGCCCGGGCCAGATTTGGGAAGTTCCATTATCTGGGACAAGCAGCCGAACTTGGGGGAGCTAGAACACGTGTCGGGGACCCCTGCCCCTTACCGAGCCAGGGTCACCCCAGTCTGCCCGGAGCCCCTCAGTAACACATGGTTCTATCTCGGCACAAATTATGCTCTTCCTTACCATTCTTGGAACCCTCCAGGCTTACCCTGTGGCTCTGGGTACCCACATGACACCCCCACACCCCCACGTGGGTACCCAAAGTGGGGGATCCTATTAGCCCCAGAATGCCAAGAGACTGAATGAGAAACTCAGATCCACACACAAAAGTGACTATCCCCACTGCTCCCCAACTCGGTAGAGGGGGACACTCCCTGTCGGAAAACTGCCCTCTCTCTGCACAACCCCTTAAGGATCCACAGGATGCCCCAAATCCATTGTCTAAAACCTTTGGGTTGTGCCATGGTAATTCTAACCCCGGCCACCAGGTGTCAGCATGAGGCCACGTAACAGTCAATTGAAGGCCACTTGGAGCTGGAGGCTGCAGGGGTCCCCCAGTTCTGTCCCACCTTAGTGGGGTCCCGACCAGAACCCCAGGACAAGGGGATCTCACAGGCCTAAGAACCGGTGTAATAGGGACATATTTGTTGTCATGTGTCCGCCCTTCATTCCTGCACCCCAACTTTTGTTCCATTTGTGGTCAGTCTCCCCATGTTGTCAACCCTCTGAGTCATGTGCCCCTTTTTGTGAATGGGAAATCCTCTTTGAGCATTAGGAAATCAGTTTCAACACCCTAAATCATTGACCCCAATACCTCAGGCTGTGCCTCAGTGACACCATGGGTTAGCTGGGGCCCCCTGTACTACTCACCCACCCAACCCCCAAGGGGCCAGGCTGGAGGTGGAATCCAGTTTAGGACAGAGTTCTTTTGGGGGGATTGGGCTGTGAGGCGCACTTTAATAGGGTTCTGATCTTCACACTGGGGGTTACTTCCCTTCCCATTTTTTGCCCCCACATCCTCCATCTTGGCCAAGAAATCCACAGACATCTTGTCAGACTTGGGGTCAGTCACTTACCCTCCCTGGAGCCCCTATAGGGTGGGCAGCCCCAGCAGTCTTCCCAAAGGACCCTGGCAGTAGACAGATGTGTGGATGTGGAGGCTGACGGGGGTTCGGTGGGGTGAGTTGTGTCAGCATGTGGCCATGGGGCAACCAAGCCAAAGGCACACCACAGCAGAGCTGGAACCCTGTGACTGAAATTACATCCAAGCACCAACCACACGTGACTTACCTGTAGCTTGGTGAGGAGACCTGCCTGCTTTCCTCCCATGGGGTGGGGTGGCTCTAGGGCATCTGAATTCCTGTTGGGGACACCCACCATATCTGAGATCCTCCTTCCAATCTGACACACTTTACTTCAGTAAGCCCAGTTCTCCCCCCATTGTACCTCTCTAATGGTGAGGCAGAAGGGAGAATTAAGTCCTAGGGCTAATCAGTAAATTGGGCAGTGTAAACCAACAGAGGTGGGCATGAGTGTGGGGTGCAGAATGGGTGGGGGGCAAGAAGCCCTCTGAGGATCAGGCATGATTTCATGGCTTGGTGAACTTCTCCTGCAGGCTCAGGGTCACCATAAACAAACAAACAACTCCCTGCCATCAAGTCAATACTGACTCATAGCGACCCTATAGGACAGAGTAGAATTTCCCCCTGGGTTTCTGAGACTGAAACTCTTTCTGGAAGTAGAAAGTTCCATCTTTCTCCCTCAGAACTGCTAGTGCTTTTGAATGGCCGATCTTAGAGACCTCAGCCAAATGGGTAACTGATAATCTACCAGGGATCCTGGTTCAGAGCCATGGACCTACTTCTACTTGCCAGTACAATGTAGTCCAGTCAGGCGTATGCCTCTCTCTCAGGCATGCCAGCTCTAGGCCTGTGCCTCAGTTGGAGTTTCAGGCAGGATCAAGAAGGTTGAACCTGACTGCCTATTCCTATCCCCAAGTGCCAGCAAACAGGGAGCTTGTTCTGGGTCACTCAGCACCAAGCACCATGTGTGTGAGTAATAGAAGGGTCAAGGGGGACTAGCAGAAGGCATGAATCCCTGCCCTGGAGGAAAAACTGGGCCCAGGAGAAAGAAAAATATCATTGGACTATGTCTCCACTGCCCTGGGGGCACCAGGAGGGAGATCCTACTCCCCTTCCTGGAGTTCTGCTCCCTCCCCACACTCACCCCCTCCCAATTTACCCGTGCCACACCCACCCACATTCCAGGGTATCAAGTAACTTCCAAGTGTCACTCAAGTGTGGTTCTGCCCACCCCCAGCTTCCGCTGGCCAAGCCACACCTCCCAGCTGGCAGGGTCAGCTTCCTGCTTATGCCCATGCCCATAAATGCCTTTCTGCCAGACAAGGGGCGGGGCAAGCTTTTACAACCCCCTGTGCACCTGTGCCAGGGTGAAAGAAGGTGCCCAGCCACTGGGCCCAGCAGCACCAAGTTGGAGCAGAGCCCCTTTGAACTTGGAGGGGTCCCCAGACTTAAAAGGGAGAGCCAGAATAATTGAGAGCGAGGAGGGACAACGTGGAGGGGGACAGGAGGAGGAGGAGGAGGTAGGGGCAAAAGCCATTCTTCCAGTTGGCACTTGGCAGGTGCTCTGCTTGGTGGAGAGGCACTCCTACTTCTAGGGGAGCCACACCATGCACACCCTAAAAGTGCCCTTCATCGTCTCTGCAGCCTCCTCCTCCTCCCCCTCCACCTCCTCCTCTCCGGCGGCCCGGCTGGGGGGTCTGGCCCCCACGACCAGAGCACCCTCTGCTTTGGCGGCGACTGCTAATACTGGCCCAGCCAGCGGATCATCGTCCGGGCAGCTTCGCCAGGGAAGCCTGGGCACCAGTGACTTCCCCTTCCTCTTCATCCACCGCCCGGGAACGAGCGGAGCTTCGCAGTGCTTAGAGCACAGGTAACGGAGATTCTCTGGGGGAGCTGCTCAGGCGTGGGTGGCTGGGGGCTTGGGGCAGCTGCTGGGGCACCTAAGAAGCAACTTGACCTTAGCAGGGCCAGGAGACCCAGGTGGGGAGAGGGGTCTGCAGTAGGGTGGCCAGGTAGGGGAGGTGGGGGGAAAGGCTTTTGCTACAAGCATGGCTTTTTCTTCACTAATCCATCAGCTGAGTGGGAGGGGCAGGGGCGGGGGTAGGGGGGCACAACGAACTTCCCAGCAGGCCGGCACAGCTGTTTCTGCACAAAAGGCCAGGCTTTTTGTGTGTGAGAAATTGCTCCTTGTGGCACAGCCCACTGACCACTCCCACCCCCCACCTGCCACCCTCTTCCCACAAAAGACAAACAGGAGACCATACAGAGGGGCCAGGGCCCCAAGAATTTGAAGTAGGTTTTTTTATGCCATTTTTAAAAGTCAAACATCTCCCTCCCCACTCCCTGCAGCCCCCTCCCTCCCCACTAGAATCCCACCAAGATATTGGGAAAAGGTGAAGTCCAAGGGACAATGCCAGTAGATTAAAAGGGGGCGCTTCGCTCTTGGGCAGTGGGCCTGGGTCCCCTGTCCCAGGGATCCTGTCTTCCACGCTGAGTCCTCCCCCCACTTAGCCTGGCTTTGTGGGGAGGGGGATCATCACACACACACACACACACACACACTTCTCTCTCTTACTCAGAATGTGTTCAGTCAGGAGGGGGGTTTCCTCCCTCCCACCCACACATTTCCAGGCTTAGCTGTAGGGAAGCTGATTGCCCCTCGGTCTCTCTGTTGGGCTTGGAAGAAAGGGGAACTGGGAGGCCCTAGGGGTAAGGTGGAGTAGGGGACACAGGCCACTCACTGGCAAGGTGACCCACTGGAAAGCAGGGGAGGGGCAGGGCGTATTTGAAGAGATCCTTTCAGAAGCACTCTGCTTTTCCCAGGGGCCGAAGAGTGACTGCCGACCCGGTGGAGGAGCAGGTGGGAGGCAGAGCCCAGCAGCAGGCCCCCCTGGCTCGTCCAGCCACCCCGGCTCAGGCCCCTGTTCAGCCTGCCCCCCAGCAAGCCAGAGCTGTCCGAGACCCTAGCCCTGAGGTGAACTGCTGTGGCGTGTGGTCCCAAAGATTCCAGAACTGAGGCCGTCTGTCAATCTGCCCAGACCCCAGAGGTGAGTGCTGGGCACCACAGGTGGCAGATGTCTTGTTGTCCAAGGCCAGGCCTGCACAGGGTCCTTGTTTCTGGAGACCCTCAGGGCAGGAGCATACCCTTGGCCAGGAAGGGGCACAGAGTCACAGCCAGTATCCAGTACACAGTCGGTCTCACTCCAGGTGCTGAGTTCCCTGGTCTCCCCAAAGTCCTAAAGAAGAAGGCTCTGAGAGGAGTTAGAAGGGCCCCAGGAAGAGGGACAGGGCAGAGGGGAGAGCAGACAGCCCATGGCGGGCAGGAAGGGGGTCCAAAGTGACCACAGAATTTGAGGAGAGGGGAAGAAGGTGAGAGAGGGAGGGAAAACTCATAAGTTGGGGAGGAACTGGGGGGAGTAGGACTCGGCGGGGGTGACTTGGGACCCAGTGCCTCCAGGTCCTGGGCTGCTGGGCTGTGGAGCCCCATTCCAGTCGCCTGGCCTGCCTCTGTGTCCGGCTGTTCAAAGAGGGTGACAGCTCCTGGGTCCGTGACCTTGCAGGATGTGATCTGCAAGTGAGGTGTCAGGGGGTGGAGAGGAGGGTCCCTTAGAACTTCACAAGAGCCCTTGTCCCTTGTGCTGGGGAGAGGGGCAGGGAAGTGGGGGGATCATGTTTGGGGGGTAGTACAAAGCAGGCAGGCGAATGATGGAGGTATCTCCTTGGTTCGCTGATCACGTACTGGGGGAGGAGGGCAGGTGTGTGTGTGTGTGTGTGCGCGCGCGCGTGCACTCTTGAGTGAGGCTCAGCTGCCTGAAATGAGGATGTGCTGGTGGCCTGTGGTGTCCTTGGGCCTGTGTCCTTGGGCCTAACCCAAGAGACCCCTCAGCCCCCTGTGCTGGCCCTTTGTGCCTGCAGGCTGCCCACCCTAGAGAGCGGTCAAGAGTGTTCTCTGAATGAGGGTCAGAGTCTCATGGAGTCAGGGTCACAGGCATGGAGCCCCAACAACCCCCCACCCCACCCAAAACCCCCAGCCAGGCAGGCCATACGTACTTGTGGCATTTCCCTGGCTTGCTGTCTTTATTGATGAGTCTCGGGGGTCTTGGAGGCCCCAGCAGTGCTCAGGTTCCTGGCCGAGCAGCAGTGTGGCCTCCTGGCCAGCAGCTCAGGGTCTGAGTTTCCATGGTAGGGGCCTTGCAGGGGTCGAGGGAGGGGCGCTCAGGGACCCTGGGAGGACAAATGGGTTTGCAAAATTCTGGGCTAGGTCCCAGAGAATGGAGGTGGGTGGGAGTGGGGGTTGAGGCCAGAGCTAGGGCGGGGGAGGAAGGGGGTGGCGAGAAAGGCAGGGGAAAGAAGGAGCCGCAGGCTGTGCTGGGGGAGTCGAAGGCCGTGTGTGCAGAGTCGTCCTTTCCTCTTCTGAGTTTCACTGGGTCTCCAGGCGTCCTGAGCAGATCTGGAATCCAGGCTGGTGCGTCCAGTGAGACCCACTTTGCTGGGTGCGTGGGGAAGGACTGTGGGGCAGAGGGGCTTTGGGGGCTGAAGTTTCTCATGGGAAGGGAGACCCCCCCCCCAGGCCCTCCCTATCCTGGGGGCTGGACTGGGCAGCGGCCCGCCCTGACAGCTGGGGGTGGGGCGCTGCTCATGCCACATGGGCCCCAGCCTGGGGCCTGCGCCTGGGGGCTTGTTTGTGACTAAATAAGGTGAGGCCACAGTGACCGTCCTGTGGGGCGGGGGTGTGCATGTGCCCCCGGACAGATCCCAGAGGCCCTGGCAGGCCCCACACCCTTTCTTCCTACCGTGGAAGGTTCCTGGCTCAGGCGCGGCTTCATGGGCCTCACAGAAGATCTCTCCTGGGCAGGCACCCTGCGGTGCTGACAGTAGGGCAGCCTGACACAGGCCTCCTAAGAGAGGGAAAGCCCACCACTCTGGATTGTTCCCTCCCTGCCGTCCCAGGAGGCTGGAGAGCGCTCCAGGCACACAGGCTAGGCACAGTTCTGGCCTCCTGGGCCTAGGAGCCTCAGACTGGCTCTGATGGAGACCCACAGGCAGGCTCTCTTTGACTGCCCCCTACCCCAAAACGTCACAAGTCTCACCACAGAGGGGGGCGCAATACAACACACCTAAGGCTTTCTCTGGGGGCTCCCTGGCTCCCCCACTCCCCATCAAGACCCAGAGGAGGGCTGTGGGGGGCGGAAGGGGGGCAGCCAGGGGTGGGGAAGCCGAGGCCAGATGTTCCTGGAATGGACAGTGGGTGATTGATGGGAACTGGGATTTTGGAGGGGAACAGTCTCCGGAGCCTTGAGCTCTGGGGGCGGAATGGGATGTTTTTCAGTGGGAGGGGGGTCTCTGCCTGGCCAAGCTAATGAGAAGCTGCCTCAGTCCTGCCAGGGTCCTCACACCTGTCCCCAGCATTAACCCCTGCCTGCCCAAGGCGCCCAGGGACCCAGCCCAGGCTCTGGGGGGACCTTTCCTGCTTTAAGTCCGGGATCCCCTGTTGGCTGACAAATTGGGGTGAGCAGTGGCCACTACATAGGCCATGGGCTCCCCACATTTCGTTGCCCCCCCTAGTAGTACTTCCTATCTGGCAGTACTCCACGGTTGTGACCCGCTGTTGCCCCTCACCCCAACATTGCCCAATTCCAGGGGTAGCCATGTGCTCGGGTGGCCGTGTGCTTAGGCGCCTGCGGCTGTTCTCTGCACCCTGTTTGCCTTTAAGGACGTGGACTTTCCCAGCTGCCCGGGTGGGAGGCTCCGGTGGCAATTCCGTTCTCAAAATCCCCAAAGAGGCCCCTCACACCCCAGCCTCCTCACACTTCTGCGCCCCCACTTCCTCCCCATCCTCCATTTTTTTACTGCTTTTCGTGCCCCTTGTACAAGCGCCTCTTTAAGCATAACCAAACGCAACCGGGTTTCGCCCGAGGTTTGGAGGCCAGCGAAGGCCGGAAATGCGCTCGCGGGCTGCGGAGGCGACCAAGGGGCGGTGGCAGGGGGTGCCCCCGAGCCCCCAAACCAAGCAGGGGATGAGTTTGCCCCGCGGCGGCGGCCCAGCCGCGGCTTCGCCTAGGCTCGCAGCGTCCGAGCGGCGGGGCGCGGCGGCGACCGGGAGCCCGCGGGCCTGCTCCGCGGCGGCCGGCCTGGCGGCCGGGGGACCCGGGGAGCCGCGCCGCCCGCCGCCGCCGCCGCGCCGCCCGCCGCCGCGCTCCACCCGCTCGGCGCGGACTCCCGCCACTCCAGCGCGCTTCGTGGCACAGAAGGCGAAAGCGAAGTCAAGTGTGACCGGGACCCGCGCTCTGGGCGCCCAGCGACCTGCCCGCGCCGCCCTTGCACCCAGAGAGCCGCCGGCGCCGCTGCGCGCACGTTCGGGGCTGCTGCCGCTGCTCTGCACGCGGGTCCCGGACGCGGGCGGCGCTGCGCTTTCCGGCCAGACTCCTCGTCAGGTAACCTTCATTCAATCCCCAGGGCTCCCCGCAACTTCCCTGCTCCTCTAGACGCGGGCATTCTTTTCTTGGGATTGTCCTAATCTAAGCATTGTCCCCCCCAACGCCACCCTCAAGTACAGTCAGTATCAAAATTCCTCCAGGATTCTCGTGCATTTACAAACAGCCAGTCCCGTGTCCTCTAAAATAAATAAATAAATAAATAAAAATAAATCAGGAAGGTCTTAACCCGACGTGGACCGGTTT
The DNA here is from genome assembly GCF_050624435.1 of Tenrec ecaudatus. NCBI lineage: Eukaryota > Metazoa > Chordata > Mammalia > Afrosoricida > Tenrecidae > Tenrec > Tenrec ecaudatus. The sequence continues at coordinate 2,254,007 of NC_134533.1, read as the reverse complement.
AACAGGTCCCCTCGCGGGGGACAGTATTTGTCCCCTGATATTTCTAATTCGTTATCCTCCGCGTTTTCCTGTGTCCCCATAACTTGAAGCAGAAGCTCCAATGTCCCCCAAGCTTCTTGCGTCGGGGTCCCCGCTGTTTGGGAGCACATCCAAACCTGCTTCTCTTAGCTTTGCGGTGATCAAGCGTGGGGTTCCCCCCACTGCCTCCAACATATCAAACAATTTCCCCAGGAACCCTTAAATTAGAACACCACGTTTTAAAAGACAATGAGGTTTTCCTGAATCAGAAACTACCAGCAGCTCATTTCTGTGTCCCCTACCTCTTTCATTGTGATCAGAATGGTCTCTGATCAACAGAGCTGCCTGAGCTTTTTTTTTTTTTTGGTGGCCTGGGGGATTTGGGAGCAGTGATTTCCCAGCATCCACAGGCTTCCTGGCCACTAATCCCAGGTGATCGGTGCCATGCATAGGTGTTTCAGGCACAAGTTGCAGTGGCTTTTCTAGGTCTCCTAAATCAAGGTTCCCCCGTATCCCAGACTCATTCCCTCTCTCTAGACAGGCCACCATATTTGGGAAAAGTTCATCTGGGTGGGGAGACAGTCATCTGTGTCTCCAGCAGGTATCCTTCACTGATTTTAAATCCCAGGACAATTCCCTACCAACCCAATGACAAGAGTCTGGGTTTCCTAACATCTGGCCAGTGGTCTCAAGCTCCCAGGCCATACTGAAATCTCTTTCTGGGTGTCTTTGATTTAAACTTGCTAGGCGCCTTCAAATATTAGGCCTTGCTTTCCAGGGCCGCGCAAAGACAGTCAGTGTTTTCTCTGAGTGGAAAAAAAAAAGGGTTCCAAAACTCCTAAGCCGCCCCATCTGCCCCAGGTTACCCCATGTTCCAGAGATATTTCCTGACCCCTCCCAAACACATTGTAAACTCCCCAGGGAAGGCATTGCCTTCTCCAGATCCCATTATAGAGACACCTTTAATTCATCTGCCCCCACCCCAATTTAGTTACTCACCCCAAGCACCCTGGGGACTTAGGGAAATTTCGCTGGACCCCCAGATCCAGAAATTAGCTTCCTGGAGCCTCTCCACTGAGATAATGTCTCCCAACCTTCAAAACAAATTGAGCGCCCCACTCTCTCCCAGAAAGGGAAGCTTTCCTTCTTTCTTTGTTTCTTTGTTGTTGTTGTTTTTTTTTAAGCACTGCTTTTTCTCTCTTGACTTGATATCCCCTGGGATGAGTCTCCCTAAATTTAGGGAATGCCTCCAGGGTCTCCAAACTCCTCTGTATTGTCTACACTTTCTGGTTACTAACCAGGTCTCCGAAAAATTGCAAATATCTGTCTCCACTGGTAAATTTCTTTGGGCCCCTAAAACCTGGCCTGTGTCTTATTGAGGTTCTTCACACCAGGGAGTATTCCCCACTCCCTGTTTACTAGCTATAGCGAATTTAAATCCCCGTTTGAATTCAGTTATTTAAAAAGGACATTGGTTTTCTGTAAAAATCATCTCCTGGTCTCTCCCTGGGTCCCTATAAGTTAGTTTAGTGCTTCCTGGCCTGGGAAGGACATTGAGGGTATAGCCTGAAGCCACACATGTGTGTTGTTTTTTGGGGTGCAGCGGTGTGGTTGGTCCACATTCCTAAAAACATAGAAATGAATTTCTACTTCTCTGGTCCCACTCAGACTTTGCTCAGCCCCCCCCCCAATACGTCCTGTATTTTCCATCTATTTGGACAATGTGTTTCTTAGATCACACCCCCCCCCCCCGCCAGAAGTTTCACATTGAGAAATTTCCTGGGCACCCCTTGCACCCCCTAAGTAGCCTTGGAATTTCCCCGCTGTAGGCGCAGAAATCGTGTGCCCAACCCTGCAGGGCAATGTCTCTTGGCCCCCAATCGTGGACTCTGCTTTCCTGAGGTCTCCAAAGTACTGGAGAACCCCGTTTTCCCCACAGTGGTGGGGCTCCCGCGAAAGAAACCCACATTCGGGGACCCTCATTCACCCCGCGGCAAATCAGAGGGCATTGAGCCGAACTGTTCTAAGCTGTCCGCCGCCCTCGGCGCTGTCACAACCCCGCGCCCCTGGACCCGCGTTTCAGGCCTTTTTGGCGAAATCCCCCAAACCGCTTTGAATTGGGGGAATTTCTGTGTCCTTGGCCCTGCGCCTGCGGGGACCAGGGTAGCACTTCTCCAGCGTGCAGAAAGCGCCTGGGCATCGCCCCCAATCTCCCCCAAATTTGGGCATCGTCTTCAGTCTTCCGGGGTCCCCGCTCACCTTCAGCAGCGTCCACTACAGCTGGGCGCTCCTTCCCTCGCTTGCCTTCTCTGCTCCTCATGCGCCCGCGGACACAGCCTCCATCCTCGCGGTGAGCTGCCCGCTCGCCGCCTGCCCCGGCCCCGGCCGCTCTCCGCGGTTGGCGCAGGCTCGGGCGGCTCGGGAGAGGCCGGCGCGGGACCCGGGAGGCCTGGCAGCTGGGCGGCCACGCGCGCTCGCGAGAGGCATTGGCAGGCCAGCCCCGCTTCGTTCGTTCTAGGCAGAGATAGATCATGGTTCTGGGGCTCGGCCTTGGAGGGCCCGCGCGGGGCGGCAGGGTAGCCAGGTGAGGGTCTCTCTGCTGGGTCGTGCAGTGCCTGCGGAGCGCTGGGCAGAGAACTCAGGGCGGCGCGGGCAAAGTGATTGATGGACGGGCGGGGGTCGCGGATCACGGACTTCCGCTGGTGGCCGCCCTGGTCCCCTAGCACTCCCGCCGGGTTCGGGCCGGCGGGGGTGGGGGGCTTGTGCGTGGTTTTGGTTCTGTGGTAACCACACCGTTTTTAATATTGTTCAAACACTCCTGGAAGTGGCCGTCCTAGGCCCCCCACCCCAATCTCGTGGTGGCCCCCCGGTTGAACCCGCGTCTCCTCAAGCGCAATGCACCCAGGACCGACATTTTGGGTGACTCCCAAAGCGCGCAGTGTAGATGCGAGCAGTGAATTCCGTCGGGCAGGTAGGGTAGAGCGAGGCGTTCTGCCCGAGCCATCTCACACCTGGCGCCCGCCCTGACTGCTCGGAGTTGGGCCCAGGGCTCCCGCGTGGCACCGGGTGTGTGTGTATAGAGGGGGGGGGGAGCTCAGGATCCTGCAGCAGCTTCAGGAGCCGCCCGACCCGCTCTGCCTGCTCAAGCAGGTGGCCGTGCGCGCCCCTACTGCAGCCAGGGACCCTGATGCAGACGCAGGACCTTAGCCCCGGCCCAGGGCTTTCAGCCACCTGAGTGCACGCTGCAACAGGGTGCTCTTGCCGCGTGGCCCTATCGAGGGGAGCCCCCTCCTGCCACCTGGGCCCTGGTGCCCCCAGGCACCTCAGAAGCCCGGTAGACCCCCCCAACAACATATTAGAACGTCGTGTCAGGGTTTCTTGGGCACTGGGTCGCTCCCCGCCCCCACTCGATCCCGCACCCCACAGCCCCCCTCCTGGGTACCCCGGGGCCCCGACCCGCACCACCCCACGGGCTCGAGTTGCGGAGGCGGGCCGAGGGCGGGGCGAGGGTCCCCGCGGGCGCCCATTGGCGCGGGCGCCCTGCCAGCGGGGCCCGCGCGGGCGCTCGCCGCGGGGTGGCGCGGCTATAAGAGCCGGGTGCTGGCGCCCAAACTTCGCCTGCTCTCGGCGGAGCTGCGTGAGGCCCGGCGGCCGGCCCCCCCTTCCGGCCGCGCCCGCTCGGCCCCACCGCCGCGCTCAGCCCGCCAGCGCCTCCACCTGGGCTGGCGGCCGCACGCCGACACCGTCCACCGCCCGCTGCTACCTCCATCCCGGCACCGTCGGCGGGGCGCGCTCTGCCGCCTGCGGAATCCCCGCCGCCTCCTCCTCATCTACCTCAACGCTGTCCCGCTTCGCCGAGGAGGCGGTCCCCCCCGCAGGCAGTCCGGCCCGCAGGCCGCCGGCGTGGTCATCTCCCGCAACCTCCCAGCCCTCCCCGGCGCGCCCCCGCCGCCCGCAGCCTCCCCCGCGGCTTGCGCGCCCACCATCCCCCTGGCCCGGGCTCGCGACGGCAGAGGGCTCCGTCGGCCCACACCGAGCTGGGTGCCCGCGGCCGGTGACGTCCGCCCGCTCGTTTCCCGCCCCCAGACGTGGCGCCCCTGCAGATTCCATCCTGCACCCCTCTAGGGCCTGAGGCTGCCACATCCCTCTCGCGCTCCCGTCCCCCCCAGTCCCTCCCGCCCTCCGCGCCCCCGCGGCAGGGTTCTCTCTGTTTCTCTCTGAGCTGTCCTCACCCCGCTGTGCGCCTGCCCGCCTCTCACTGTCCCCTCTCCCTCTCGCCCCTCTCTCTGGCCCCCCCTGATCACGTTCACTCTTTCTCTCTCTCTGTCTCTGCCCCCCACCTCTGTCCTTGAAACAACGACTGACCTCATTTCCCGACGCCTTTTCCCCCCCGAAAAGTACAACATCTGATCCGCCCCGGCCCGCAGAGAGCCCGCCCCCCGCGAACAGCAGACAAGAGCCCCCCACCCCCACCCCCTACACCAAGCCAAATCCCCGTTCTGTCCCGTCGCACAATCGGCCCTCCGCGACCGGGCCCGAGCGGTTCTGGCAGAGGAGTGCCCGGCAGGAGGGCCTTCGCCCGCTGTTCGGCCGCCTACTCGCGTGCAGCAGGGAGGTGGGCGGCAGCTGCGTCTGCTTCCAGGTAAGCGGCGTGCCCGCTGGGCGGGTGGCGCAAAGAACCAGGCTTTCGGGGCGTCGCGGGGCTGGGGGAGGGGGCTCGGAGGTGCCCAGCGAGGGACAAGGAGAGCGAGCTCTGGGTCAATTTTGTGGGTGCCATGAGCGCGTTGCCGAAAATGGGGGTGGCGAAAATGCGGGGGCGCGAGGCGGGGGGGGGGGGGCGTCTACTGCTGTGTACTCTGGGCCCGCCAGCCTGCAGGGAGCTGGGTGGGCGGGGCCAGTAAGGGGCCAGGCTGAGCGGGAGACCCAGACTTTGCATCCCCCCCCACCATTTCTCTGCCCCTCCCCTCTCATTGCCACCAGGAATCTGGGGAGGGGGCGGGTCTGAGGGCTGGAGGGTGAGAGCGGGTGACGAGGCCCTGCATCAGTGGACAGGCTACAAGTTTTCTAACGAGGAGGTGGGGCAGCCCCGCCCCTTTGCCCTTTGGCCCTTGGGGCGGTGGGCTGGGGGCACAGGATGTCGCCCCCCCCCCCACGTACTTTGCTAAGGCATGGCCCTGGGCTTGCTTTGGGGGTGTCGGAGGCTAGGGACTGGTTGGGAGGAGGAAGGGGGCGGGCGCAAGGGGCGGGGGGAGTGGTCAGCGAGGGGGAGGCAGGGTGGAGCCGGGACTGGGCGGAGCCGACTCGGACTTAAAAGCCTGGCGCTGACCGGGCCTTGCAGCTGGACCTTCGCTTCTCCTGTGAGAGCTGTCCAGTCTCCTCTCTCTCTCATTCTCTCTCCAGTCCCGGAGTCTTCCTGCCTACCACAGGTAAACCCCGGGCTGGTGGCCCGTGCCGGGCTCTGCCCCGCGTCCACTTCCGAGCAGCCTCCGTCCGAGCTCCTGGCTCCCGCTCCCTCCGGCCTGCCTGGCTGTTGGAGGGCACGCCCGGGCCCAGCTGGCCTGCTGCCTCTCCAGCACCGCCGCCACCCCCCCACCCCTTCCGGTGGGGCGCCTCACTCCTGCGAGCCCACCTTCCCCAGCGCTGCCTGGCCCCTCACCTGCGCCTCCTCGCCTGAGAACGGGGTGGGGGCTCTAGCTCAAGCGTGTTCCTTGGGGCGGCGGAGGGGGCTTTTGGGGGCTGGCTGGGCAGGGAGTACTCGAGTGGGGATTGTTTTTTTTCCCTTGTGTCTCCTGGTCTCTGAATTGATTTGTTGCACCCCCTAGATGGTGCGGGTTGACTCCCCCCCACCTCCTCGCCTGTTGTTGCAGGCAGCCTGGGAGGGTACTTCTGGGCATCCTGCCCAGCCCGGCTTGGCCTCTGTCAGCATGCTCAGGGGTCAGCTCCCCACCGGACCCTCACCCCAGCTCTCTCTGGGCCTGTGGCCTCACTTGGCCCTGCAGCCACCTAGCCTGTGGGGTGTGTCTGAGGTGCCCCCCTCCTTCCAGGACCTGGCATTTGGCTCCCACTCCCTACTTTGTGGGGAGGGGAGTTCAGGGTGGTGGCATCTGGTCCTGAAAACTGGGGTCTGGTGGTTTCAGAGGGACTGTGTGGCTGGGGTGCCGACGAATCTGGGGAAGAGACCTCTGGTTTTTGTGTGCTTTTTTGAGGGGGTGTCTCTGGGTGCATGGCAGTGTCTTGAAGCTAGCCATTGGCCCCATGGCCCCAGTGCAGCTCCCGTGGGTAGAGACTGGATGGGTGGGAGGGGGTCCAATGGAACTGAGCTGGTCCGCAGGCGTTCTGCTGCTGTGGGAGAGGGGGCGGGAGGCGGGGTGTGGAGGGCTGACCCTCCAGGTTGCACAGGCTGGACCCCATGATGCCATTATGCAGCGGGCAGGCCCCACCAGGATTGCAGCCACGTGGCCGCTTCAGTCTCTGTGTAATCGCCCCTCCCCCCTTCAATGCCTTTGTCGACCTGGCCCCCATGTTGACAGCAGCCTCTCCTCTGTTCACAGATACCGATGGGGATCCCGGTGAGGTCGTCGATGCTGTGGCTGGTCACCTTCTTGGCTTTGGCCTCGTGCTGCTTTGCTGCTTACCGCCCCAGTGAGACCCTCTGTGGCGGGGAGTTGGTAGACACCTTGCAGTTCATTTGTGGCGACCGCGGCTTCTACTTCAGTAAGTTGCTCTGGACCGAAGGGGGCGGCTGGTGGGTGGGTGGGGTTGGGGGGGAGAGGGCACACACAGAGCAGTCACACACAGCAAATGCTTCATGAATGTTGGCGTCACATCAACTGCAGGGGAAGGTAGAGGGCACCACCCTGACAGGGACGGGTCAGGCTGCTTGCTTTGTGACTTGGAGGGAGTCTCGCCCCCACCCCCCCAGGGACCATCTCTTGAGCCCCTGATGTGGGTCTGGCTCTGGGGCACTCCCCACACTCCCGGCCCCAACAGCCAAACCCTGCAAAGCCAGTGGGTTCCAGTCCCACTCAGACTCAGGCTCCCCAGGACACCCTAACACAGCCTACCTGGACACAAGGCCTCCTGGGGACACTGATATGATCCCTACCCCCTTCTTGAAGGGTCCACTCTGAGGTGGCCTGGGGTGCCTCTGGGCAAGGGTGGACACTGAAGGGGGACGCCTGCTCTTTCTCTTGCACATTCCGGTACCATCTGATCTCTCAACCATGGGGCCACAGGCAGGGGTCTTGGGGTCACTTAAAGAAAACCAGCCCCAATGTCCCTGCTGCCAGGAACCATGCCCAGGTGGGGGCAAGGATCCAGGCTGAGAAGTCAGTAGGAAGTGGGCCCCAGAAGGGCGCTGGCCAGTGGGCGAGGGTTCCAGTCTTGGTCACTTTCAGCAGGAGCTAGGCGGCTGGGGTGGACTTGGCCACCTCAGAGCCTCAACTTGCCCACTGGAGAAGGGGCCTCCTGGCTCTGGACCCTGACAGCCCCTCTTCCACGGGCCTCACCAGGCTCTCCTGAAGGCCCCAACCCCTGTAGGGGGATACCCCCCCACTGATGGCACCCCCCCAAGGCCAAGCAGGTGGCTCCATCTCCAGCTGAGCTGTGTCCTGGGGGAGGGGGAGAGGATGGGAGGAGAGTAGGGCGTGGTCTTATCCAAGTTCCTCACTCCTCTCCTCCCGTCTTTTCTCCCCCGCCCGCCCGCCCACCCACCCGCCCAACGTCTTCGGGGACCAACACCTGCCCACTCAGGCCATCATCCCTGTAGACTCTGCCCTGGGTGCTGGGGGCCAGAGGGATGTGGGGCAGGCAGGATGTGGTCAGCGTAGACCCCAGGCCTTTACGGCGCACCCCACCCACCCCCCTTTTTCCTCAGGTGATCAGGGGAAGTCACCAGGGCAGGGCAAGGCAGGGATGGGGTGGGGTCTCCCACCTCTTCTGGGGCCTCAGGTGCTAACTGCTCCCCACCGCCCCCGTGCCCAGGCCGACCCGTCAGCCGGTACAGTCACCGTCGTACCAGGGGCATTGTGGAAGAATGCTGTTTCCAACGCTGCAGCCTGGCCCTGCTGGAGACCTACTGCGCCACCCCCGCCAAGTCTGAGAGAGACGTGTCGGCCCCTCTGGCCGGACTCTCGGTAAGCTCACTCCTCCCCTCCCCTTCTCTCCCTTCCCCTCTCCCCCTTCCCTGGCCCCCCAGGGATGCCACGCCCTAGAACCCTGCTCCCTTAGGGTAAACCCTGGGAGCTGGGGATAGGAGGAGGCTAGCAGTGACCTTGCATTGATCAGATTCTGAGTCTCAATTGGGTACATCAGCTGCCTGATCAGTTAGTATTTGATTGCAGATCAATCTGTTACATCAGCTAGCTGATGGGTTCTTGGTTTATTGAGTGTCAATCAGTTACATCAACTGGCTGACTGATGGGTTAGAATTGTACTGAGCACATCAGTTCGCTGAACGGTCAGTAGTTGACTGACTCTCCCTCTATCAGGTTGGCCACCAATGCCGATGGGAGGAGAGGGTCGACTCCAAACCTCCCGAGATGTGAGATCCACAGTTGGGGTGGGGGCTCAGGTGCAGGGCCTGCAGGGCACCCCCACCCTCCACCCCTGACTGGACCCTTCCCCTTTCAGGACCAATCCCAATTACTCGTGGGCAAATTCTTCCAACATGACAGCTGGAAACAGCCTGCCCGACGGCTGCGCAGGGACCTGCCTGGTCTCCTGATCGGCCTGGGCAAGATGCTCCACCGGGAAGTGACCCAGGCGCTCAAGGAGACGCGCCACCCAGCCGTCCCTGTCACCGTTCCAGTCCGGGAACCTGCGGAAGACCCTGCCCGCGCGGAGCCCCCGACCCCGACCACCCTTGAGAAGTGAGCCAAACAGTAGCCATTCTGCGGACCACACCATCGTCCTCCACCTCCTCTTGACCACGGCCTGTCCATCGAGGCCACCTCCAAATTCCCTGGGCCATCTCCCCTCTGCGGGCCCCTCTATCCCAACCCCACTGCCCCAGCCTCCCCAGCCGGCTGCTCCCAACCAGCCCCTTCACCGGCTGGATCGTAACATCTGAAAAAAAAAATGCCCTCAAATAATTGGCTTCATATATCCCCACCCCCTAAATTACCCCTAAACAACTCCAAAGGTCACATCTGATCCCCTAAAAAATTAAGACCACATTAATTGCAACCCAACCCATATAGACTACAGTTCCCTACAGCTAATTGACTCTTTAATAACATCAGAAGAGCTCATTAGCATGCAAAAAGAAAAATTAAAAAAAACTTAACTCAATTGGCTAACCCCCCCCCAAAAAAAAAACAAAAACAAAAGCTAAACTAAAAGACTAATTGGCTTAAAAACAATTGGCAAATAAACCTAATTCGGCACCCCCCTTCCTCTCCTTCCCCCTCCAGTTATCTGGGGAGGGAAGCAAGAGGAAGGGTCTTGAAATGAGACACGCCCTCCTCCCTTGTGGCCTCACCATCTCTCTTGTGCAAATTCTTCTATTGGACACTCTAAATTCCAATTGGCAAGGGTAGAACAACAGCACCCCAAACTCACTCTCTGCTCCTCAATTTTCTGAGTCCCGGGCCTTAAGTGAGGGACCCCAGTATGACTTAGGAAGGGGAGAGGAACCTGGAGACCAAGGTCAGTAAAAACCATGTTCAATTGGCAGATTTAATTGGCAGACATTCAAAATGGAATTCCTAAAATGGACACATCTCTGAAACTTACATCATCACCCCCCCACACATCCACACACTCACACATCACACACATCCACACACTCACACCACACACACTCACATCACACACACACCACACACCCACACACTCACATCACACACATTCACACCACACACACACACATCACACACCCACACACTCACACCACACACCCACACACCACACTCACATCACACACACTCACATCACACACACTCACATCACACACACTCACATCACACACACTCACATCACACACTCACAATTTTGTGCATACACTTGCACACATGGATACACACACTTCACACACTCTTGCACACTCACGTGCATTTGCACAACGTGCCTGCTCACAAGGACACACTTTCATACATGCACAGACCCCACATGCACACGCATCCATAGTCACACTCCATGCTCATGCATATAGTCACATGCACCACCACACATGTTAGCACATGGCCAAGTCCCTCACATGCCAGCACGTTCAGACTTGCACACTTGCCCCCTTCCCAGTACTCTCATGCTTCCGCGCACTCACCTGCATCCACACACATGCTTTTGTGCCCATGCTTGCGTGCTCACGCCTGCATGCTTTCGCTCCGCACAGGCACATGCTCCCCTGCCACAGCCTAGCAAAGAACACTGCTACCATGGAGACACACCCTGTGCTGTCCATTCAGCCTGAGGTTCCCCCAGGTGACCAGGTCTCCAGTTCCTCTCCTTTTCCTGTCCGCTGCTCACCAGGCAGCATGTCCCCTCGCTGTTCATCTTTCCATCCTGAGGGGACCGAGGTGCTCCCTGGGGGAGGCGACTCCCTCAGCGTGATGCCCCCACTCAGCTGAGCAGAGAGAGGGTCTGGCTGGACAGAGATGGTGGTGCTCACAAGGTGGTCCCCGAGCAGTCTGGCTTCCTGCGTGCCTGCCAGGGAAAGCCCCAGGGGATCCCTCTTTCATTGGCACATGCAGAGGTCATTAAGTGGCCCCCCCCGGGGGACTCTGCTGGGCACCAGGGTCCCCGGTGGTGGTCCATATTGATGGCTGGGAGGTGGGAAGACTGGTGGTTGGAGGGGCGGGTGGGGGGCAGTGGGGGCTGGGTGGGGGGGCTCCTGGGTGGGAAGTGGTCCAGGGAGTTTGGATGGAATGTTAAGAGGAGGCGTGACTGCAGAGCTACATCCCGGCATTTGGACCCCAAATTTAAGTCAATTGATCTGTCTCCCCTCTATTCGGCAACTCTTGGGGCCATTCTCTTCCTTTTGTTGTTTTGTTTGGTTTTCGCCCCTCCCAAGCTTTTCTCGCGCTCTGAAACCCCTTCCCCACGTAACAGGGGGCAGCGACCAAAGAACAGGAGCAAAGCAGATACCTACCACCGACGCGGGGCGACCCGCTGTCCTGCCCCCGCCATTACTCTACCCCCTTGTTTGTTTTGTTGGTTTGAGTCTGTCCCTGTTGCTTGAGTTCAGTTGGGAGTGGAGTTCCCTGGGGTGTGACCACTGCACCCCAGGAGAAGTCTGGGGAATGGAGAGGGCCACTCCCTGGCCTAGCTTTCTGGGAGACAGTGGCTGGTTCCCGGAAGTCCTGTGGGGTCGGCAGGGGGTGGCAGGGCGAAGTCTCCTCTGGTGTCCGGAAGGTGCTCGGAGGTCACAGGAAGGGGCTCCCGGCTGGCTGGGCCACCGGGAGGGAAGGGGCTAATGTGTACGTGTGAAGGACTCCATCTGGCAAGAGCAGGTGGCCGCCTTCCGGCCATCTGGGGAAGCCACCCCCCACTCTCTGAACCTCTGCCTGCCCCCTCAGCCCCCACTGGGTACTCAGGAGTCCCAGAGCTCTGCAGGGACTCCTGGGGGTCCAGTGGGGTGAGGTCGGGGAATTGGGGGGGTCAGAAGGGCGTGAGCATACAGAGCTTGGAGAGATGCCCAGGTCCACCCATCGACCCAGGTTGCTCGGGCCCCACGGCCACTGGTCTGGCACTCCTGACAGCCACCATGGTGCCCAGGCTGAGGCAGGGATCAGGGCAGCTGGAGGTTTACCTCACCCCCACCTCTGCCTCCAGTGTAGCCCCCCTGCATGGCAGCCCACTAGTTTTCTAGAGGCCCTTGGCCTTGGGGCCCCAGCAACAGGACTGGCATGACCCTGGGGGCGGTCCATGCCAGCCCGCCCACCACACAGAGTTCCAGCTGGCCAGCGCTCAGAGAAGGGGCCATTCGGACCATTGCCGGTGATGCTTCTGCGGAAGCCCAAATTCCTAAATTGTCCCAATTGGAGTCTGGATTGGCAGAAAAACCCAAAGACTTCGAGGCACCCCAAATTCCTGCCCCTGCAGCTGGATCCCAGCCCCTCAGTGTTATAACCTGCCTCGTGGGGCTGGGAACTCCAGGGGTGCTGGCTTCTGCCCCTCTGTGTTCCCTTTGTGCATCTCTCCCCATGGTGGCCGACCACTCTGGCCACGTCAGCCCGCCTGACCCCCCGTGCCCACAGTAGTGGTCTCCATCTCTTCTCTTCCCCCACTGTCTTCAGCGGGCCCCCCTCCTTGGGCCCCTCATACCATCACCTGAAGACCCCCCCACGTGTTGAACACCATGTCACCTGCCTGCTGCCCATGTCCGCTCTGCAGTGGGCCTGTGTTCGCCTCAACTTTACTTGTTAACATGCCGTCCTTTCCGGCAAAGTCCATTGCCTGGGTTTTGTCTCTAACCTTGACGCTCGCACCCCAATAAAGCATTCAAAATCATCTTGTTCTGAGTCCTCTGCTCTGTGGTTGGGGGCCTGGGTATTGGGGTGGGGATGGTTTGGGGCCCCTGGGAAGGGACAAGGGGGAGGGGAGCCAGGGGAGTGGAGACCCCAGCCCTATTCCCTCTAACGGCTCCTCGGCTCTGATGGTCCCCGTGTACATAATCACAGGGCAGGGGGCGCATGGGGATATCTCCAAGGAAAAGAGTCTGTGGTTACAAAGTAACCCCATCATTGAAAACCTTGGTGGGGGGGTACCCCAAACTTTGGGGAAAGTGCTGGAGGTTGGAACCAGTCCCAGCCAGTCCACCTGCCCTGCTTCATGTGGGAGGGGGCTATGGGGGTACTGAGGAGGAGGGGGTGGTCCCACAGGAGCCACTGGGATCTCGCTTCCTAGGGTCCCATCTAGGGTAGAAGAATAGCTTCATACCTGGCTCTAATTTGTTCACCCACAAACCCATTCACTGCCCGTTCACCCAGGCTGCAGGCCCTTAGGCTGGTGCTGTGGCGAGGTGGGGAGTGGGGTTGGCAGGGAGGGGGCTGTGGCCAGCTCCCAGGGGGAGCCCACATGAGTACTGACATCTTACTACCTCTGCAGCCCACGCCGGATAGTTCAGGGGCCTTCCTGGCCGAGGCAGGGGCAGCTTTGGAGTGAGGAGGAGATAAGCAGTCAGGGACCTGGGCAGAAGTGAGGTTGGGTGGAGGGCAGGGCTGGCTGGGCAGTGAACCACTCACTGAGAGATACTTCCAGGACAGAGGTGAAGGCAAGGTTTAGGGGGCTATGCCCCTAAAACATGCTGGGGCTCCCCGATACCTTCCCCCACCAGAGGGCCTCGAGGCCTCTCCTCCTTCCCCAGGGCCAGCACAGGGGTCCCAGGCCCTGACCTCCCCATCTCGGTCATGAGACTCCCCTTCAGCATCTTCTTCATCTCCAGCTGCCCCAGGACCCACCCCCTGCAGCCGCATGCTCCCTTCACTTCTGCTGGTTCTCCTTGAGCCTCCACCCGCCCCCCACCCCAACCTGGACCCTGCAATTCCTCAGACCCAGTGACCTCCCAGCAGCACTGGAAACAACCAGTTCTCCCCTCTCTGCGCCCCCCGCTCTCCTGGCTTGATGCCATCTCCCCAGTCCAGTATTTGAAGGACCCAGGACCAGGCCGAGGACCCTTCCTCTCCTTTTCTGACCTTGCAGTCTCTGGGTTCATCCCTGTGCCTCCATCACATCCTGGCTCCTCCCACAGGTGGGGTGGAGGCTGCAAGAGGGGCTGAGTGTGATGGGGAGGGGGCCTCAGTGAGAGGTGGCAGCGTTGAAGTGAAGGCTCAAAGGCAGGGCTGGGCGTGGAGATGTGGGTGGGTGGGAAGATCAAGGACTAGTGTTCTGGAAGGACGTCCCTGGATGAGTGACCAGGAAGGGAGTTTGAGGAACATCAGGCAGATGGAGTGGGCACGGGAGGACCTGAGGCCAGAGCCGTAACTGGGGACCAGATGGGTGACTGCCACCCATTCAATAGACTCTTACGGGTCCTGAAATAGGTGGTGGAACACCATCTCCCCCAAAATATAACCAAGTCCAAAGCCACAGACCCTGTGAGGTGCTCTTGTTCGTTAGAAGGGTCTTTGTGGATGAAGCAGACTGTAGAATACCTCAGAGAATTGACTAAAAATCAACTAGTGTGGGAACCTGCAGGGTACAGGCTAATGTACTAAAGTCGGTTGTTTTTCCATAAGCCGATGTCAGTGAGTGAGATCGATGGAGATCAGAGCTCCGCTTTGGATTCGGTGGGAGTTCTTCCCCACAAAACCAAGCAGGCGTTTGAAAGGGACTCCTGTCAACAAAGGCCACTTTGCTCTTGCCACCTGGTGCTTGATCTTTAGGGACCATTTAGTGCCAGGCTTTCTAAACCAGAACCCCCAAAGACATGGCTTTGCCTGTGGGGTGCAGGGGTATGGCAGCGACTATCTGTGTCTTGACATCTGCTGATCTCAGCCCAATTGTGGGGTGGGGGGTGCGGCAGGCTTCCATATATCAGGATGAGTCCATGGCTGGCCTCCTACGTGCCTCTTAGCCTTATAGGCCCCTGTGTGAGTCTGGGTACTTTAGAGAAACAAATCCTCAGAAACTCATATGTATAAGAGAGCATTTTATATAAAGGGTAAATGCACATCAAGAAAACATCCCAATCCAGTGCTGCCCAAGCCCACAAGTCCAACATTAACCCATATGCCCAAGCCACAAAGCCCTCTTCAATCTCACAAAACACACCCAATGATGCCAACTGCAGGAGGAAAGCCGAGTCAGTGAATGTGTAAGCATCTCAGCGCTGGCAGGGGTCTCCACACTGGTGCTCCAGCACCCAGGGCTGCATCAGGGTAGGTCCAGGTGGCTTCTCCTCAGGGATGCCTTGCAGGAAGTGAGCCTTGCCGGCTAAAGCAGGGAACTGGCTAAGGCAGCTGCACCCTGGTCTGACCATCAGAGAGCAAGAGACCGAGAACTAGAGAGGCGAGACTCACGGAACCATTTATCTCTCTGCCCTTCAATTAACCTCACATGTGTTTATCGGCCAGCTTGGCACAATAAACTAACTTCCTCAGCCCTGTTCTCCTAGTTTCTTAGAGAGGTTTTCCTTTCCTGGAATTAAACGGGCTTCCTTCATGTCACTTAACTAGTATAAACTGCTGGTAATAAACCTCCAGTTCACGCTGTGTTGAGTTTGTCATTTTTTTAAATAAATCATTTTGTTGGGGCTCATACAACTCTTATCACAATCCATACATATATCAATTGAGTAAAGCACCCTTATATATTCATTGCCCTCATCATTCTCAAAATTTGCCTTCCACTTGTGTTCCTGGAATCAGCTCATTTTCCTTTTCTCCCTCCCCCTCCCTCCCCGCTCCCCCCTCCCTCATGAACCCTTAATAATTTATAAATTATTATTTTATCTTATCTTACACTGTCTGGTGTCTCCCCTCACCCACTTCCTGAAGTTTGTCTTGATTATTATTATTATCTTTAACACTAGCAACAGGATGGCAATATTTGAAATGAAGAACACAATGTCAATTTGGTAACACACATGCACACACGAAAGGCTAAAGAAGGAGGAGGAGGAAAGGGAACCTCAGAAGGAGGAGGGGGAGAAAAGAGGAGAAGTAGGAAAAGGGGGGAGAAGAAATGCCTAGGCTTGCCCCTAACAGACTGTGTTGAAGGGATCCGTGAAGAAAGAAATGACACAATGTTGCTGAAAGAAACCTAGGACAATTTAAATACATGGAGAGATATCCCATGTTCATGGATAGGGAGACTTCACGCAGCTAACATGTCCATTCATTCACACCAGTTGGATCTAGAGGTTCGCTGACATCTTAACCTGAGACCCAGTACATGATTTGATCGATGTTGAAAATCTGACCCTGAAATGGACATGGAAGAGGCAGAAGAATACACTTGTCAGTACAGCCGGGCGGGGGGGGGGGGGGCGGGTGGGAACACATTGAAAGACCGCTTGCCGACTTGCTAGAAAGCAAATGGAATGACAGCAGTGTGGTGCTGGCCCAGGGACAGACACATGATTCACTGGACCGGAGCCGAAGGCCCAGATGCAGTGAAGGCTCCGAGCATGATGTCAACCTGGGTTTCAGGTGGGCCCTGAGCCCAGCGGCTCATGGTCCTTGCGGTCTCTATCTTCCGTCTATGGCTTTGGTGCGCAGTGACCCATCATCTGCCACAGAGTAAGACGTCGCCGTGTCCCTGCCTGCTCTCCACAGCCCTTGGCAAGCGTGAGCTCACTGCTGCGGCTAGTGTGTATTTTGAGCGCCGTCCAAGCCAGAAGGCGCATGTGCCAGTGCTCTACTGGACGGCACTCTGTGGACGGCGCTCTGTGGCCGTCCATGCGGTCTTCATCGGCCGAGTTTCAGGAGCGGATCGGGAGGCCGTGAATCCGAGCCTGCCTAGCTCTGGAAGCACCGCTGGAATCCCCTGTCCGCCCGCCGTAGGGGACTCTGTTAGTATCTGAAGCACTGGTGACACCGCTCTCAGCATCAAAGCCACATGCTGGAACACATGGAGAACAGGGGGTGGGAATCCAAAGACAGGCGTCCTTTTAAGGCACACGGACACACACAGAGGAGACAGGGGGAGGGGAGGAAGCGGCCACGCGAAGCCACACGCAAGCAGAGTCTGGGATCACCGGTGAGACTCCAGGCAGAGGAACACGGGGGACCGCCGGTGGCTGGGAGAGACAGAGAGGACCCACCCTCAGAGCCCTGGGGAGAGGTGGCCTTGCCCACAACTTGATCTTTAATCTCTGGCTTTGGGAACTTGAGACAATAGATCTCAGTTGTTTTCAGACATCCGGTGTGGGGAAGAGTGCTGGTGGCGTCCACTTACTCGCTGGGCTGCTAACTGCCGGGTCAGTAGTTTGAAACCAGCAGCCACGGCCGGGGAGAAAGATGAGGCATTCTACTCCTGTCAAGAGTTACTGTCTTGGAAACCCACAGGGACCGTTCTAGCCTGTCCTGTAGGATCGCTGTGAGCCAGCGTCGACTCCACGGCAGGGAAGTTTTGAGGGGGATGGGACGTCAGATCTACAGCAGCGTTGATTTACCAATTGTGCATGGCCTAAGGCCCCCCTCCCTGGGGCCCTCCCCACTCCACTGGGGCACCCCTCTTTCCAACCACAACCTCCGCCTACCCTACTTTCCCTTCCCCCACCTGCCCTCCCCACCCCCACCAAACCCATTTCCCTCCCCACCCCTCCCTCCTATCCTCATCTTGCCTGATCCACCACCCCACCCTTCATCCCACGTCCATACCCCTGATCTCTCCTGGTCCCCAGGTGGTCGCTCTTCCTCTGGAGGACGGCCTGGGACAGTGAGCCCCCCACCCCTGCCCCCATGCAGTCTGGCATTCAGTACTACTCCCACCGGATCATCCAAGGAAGAAGATACTGCTGGGGCCTGGGGGGATAACCTGGGGGTACCCCCACTCTGTTCCTCCCTGAGGGACACCCCAACTTCCAGCAGGCTCCTGGCCTCATTACCCCAAGCCTGAGTCCACCTGTGGACAGCCTGCTCCCAGGCTCTGGCCTAAGGGTGGGGGCACTGTAGTCAGGTGTGTGTGATCAACTTGGTGGGAGGGGGACAGATGGCCTGGACACGACTCCCTCCTCCCAGCCGGCCTCAGGTCCAGTTCTTGGGCCTACTTTGGGCTTCCAAATGGGCCTCTAGCCTAGCCTTTCACTGCTACCAACCCCAGCCCAGCCCAGCCCAGCCCAGCCCAGCCCCAGTCCCAGTCCCAGCCCCAGTCCCAGCCCCAGCCCCAGCCCCAGCCCCAGGCCCAGCCCCAGCCCCAGCCCCAGGCCCAGCCCCAGGCCCAGCCCCAGCCCCAGCCCCAGTCCCAGCCCCAGCCCCAGCCCCAGCCCCAGCCCCAACCGGCCAGGAACCAGCGAGAAATGCCTGCTTATGCCAGTTACGCAGAAAGCAAAACAGTCTGTGGTTTGTGACCCACATTTTTTTGCCTATTTTTTCAGAACATAACAAAGCCCAAGACAGCTCCCTTCCCCCCACCCCCCAGGCAGACAGCAAGGATCTGTTGACATTGGCTGCGAAAGCTCTTGTGCTGGCCAGCCTCACCGGTCCTCTCCTTAGCCCCAACCCCGGCCTGTTCACTTCCTCAGCACCCGCCCGGGCACTACAGCCTGGTGGGAGGAGGTGGGTGGGAGAGGCTAGGGCTGGGCTGGGTAGGTTGGGGGCCCTGCTGCCTCTGAGGTGTTTGTGGTGGGCTCAGAGAATTGGGTAGGCATGGGTCTAGAGCTTGGGGTGAGGGGTTCTGTGTTTCCCTAGGGGGCAGGAAGGCAGGGGAGCTGGTTCCCTAGTTGCCCCCCTCCAGGCAACCCCATCCCAAGCCTGCCTCACCCCCTCTCTGCAGGTCACAGATGTGGTAGCCCCCAGGAGTGGTGGCCTGAGGGTCTGTCTGCCACCACCCACCTGAGCCCTGGAGCCCATCCTCTGTACCCCCTCCTCCTGGCTCTGTCCCTCCTTGCTGGCTCAGAGAGCTCCTGCTGGCACAGGGGTGTCTCAGATGTGGGGCCGGAGTACAGGGCGGAACCATGCAGACATTTCTTCCAAGCTGGGGCAGCTGGCTGGGGCAGGGGGCAGGCACATGCAGGAACCCACAGAAGGGACAGGCAAGACCTGGGACCCCGGAATGAGGGGTTGAGCCCCTACTGGTGTCAGGAGCCCCATCCTCACACCATCCCAGGCCTGGGCTGACATGGGACCTTCAGGCCTCCCAGTGGATGCATACTCAGGTGGAGACTGCAAAGTGGCTGTGGATCCTCCTTGGGCCCTTCGTGGTAGGGGTGGGGCTCCAGGCTGGTGCTGTGAATGTCCAACCCCCAGGAAGACCGGCGTCCACTCCCCTTCCACCCGTCAGTCTTCCCAACCTTCCTCACTCCTGCGATTGTCCACGTCCTCCAGAGAGACTTCGAGTGACCAGAGCACAGGAAGGGGCGGCTGCAGGGCCAATGGATCATGAGACTTGGGTGACCTGTCCACCAGCTGGAGGGAGGCCTCAAGCTAAGGATGTTTATGCAAATCTGGAAGGGTGGGTGGGAGTTAGCACCCACAAGGGGCTGGAAGGGCATGTGGCAACAGCATGGTGGGTGACCGCCCAAAGAGAGGGGACAGAGGAGCTGGCACCTGGTCCCAGAGCTCTGCATAGTGAGTCACCCTTAACGTCATAGACAACTGGATGTTGGCCTGTGAACCAAAAGTCTGTGGGTGCTCCAGAAGCAAGTCTTGGCAGTCTGCTTCCCCTAAAAGCAGACCGGGCAGACTTCTGGAGCCCGGCGGGTCACAGGTCTGTGGGGCAGACATCTGGAACCAGAAAGAATGACTGGATGGTACCCACTCTTCTGCATGTGACACACCGAGGTGGGTTCCAGAACCAGCATCTGAGTGTGGGTGGAGGCGGAGCCCTAGAGGGTGAGGAGGTATGTAGGCAGCCGAGCGGGAGCCAGGAGCATCCTCCGCAGTCCCTTACCCACTCAGGCGAGTGGGGTAGATGATGGGGGCTTGAATGTCCCCTCGGGCCTGCTGCTTCCCTGGTCTGAGGGGCTGCCCATGCCCCTCTGCTCCCCAACTCCTCCTCGCCAACTCTGCACCTCCCCTCCCTGCAGATCAGGAACAGCCCAGCTTTGGAGCAAGGATTCTAGGCATTTGGTGAACCAGTCACTTCTGGGGGGTTCTGATGAGATAGTTCGGCTCTCTGCAGAACTGGTGGATGGGGAGAGGTGAGGAAAAGGGAGCCCCCTCCCCATCCCTCTGCAAGCCTGGGGGCCTGGGACTCTGCCCAGCCAGGCTGTGCACCCCAATGAGGGGACCCTAAGGCCTGCCCTGAAGTCCTGTGAAGGTGGACTGCGCTGCGGGCCTGCTGGCTCCCAGATCAGAAGAGGGGTGGGCTGGACCTGGGTCGTATGTAGGGCTACAGCCCAAGGGCATGCTGGGAAGTCTGGGGTGTGGTCCTAGAAGGCTGGACCTGGGAGCCCTTGGTGCAACAGCCTCGCTCCCCAAGCACTTGCCCTCCAGATTCGGGGCGTGCAAGGCCTCCACTCAGGGACCCTTGGCAGCGTCCCAGGGACCGTGGGGTCAGGCTCCTTCCTTCTTCATTATTTGTTCAGGAAACGTTTGTCCCAAACCCCACACCAGCCCCACAGCCAGGACAGTCATCCTCATTTGCCCCCAAGACTAGGAGCGTGAGATGGGAGACAACAGAACCTCCCTCCAACAGGTCGAGCCAGGAAGCAGGGGTGCCCAGGTGGGCCCCTTCGGATCCTTCCTGACCCCTGCCGGGAGGGTCCCACCTTGGGGCACCTCTGGGGCAACCTGGCCTCTTCCATGGCAGGCTGCCTCTTTCAAGCTCTGGAGCCCCTGGAGCAGGCCAGCTCTGCTTGGCTCTCAGGGGCAGCACACACGGGAATGACTCAGTCAGCCTTACCACAGAATACTGGCTTTCCAGGTTCTAGCACAAGAGGGTATCATGTCTGTGTTGTCCAGGGCTTCAGTTGGCTTGGTCTCCATCCAATCTCGCAGCACCAGGGGGTGTCTCCCAGCCTTGAGCCCCCAAGAACCACCCCTGATACAGAGCAGGCACGTGGCATGAGCTCCATGAACTGGTGGATGGGTGGTAGAGGGGTGGATAGATGGACGGATGGATGGATGGAGGTAGTGGAGAGATGGATAGGTGGAGGGGCAGTGGGTGGGTGAGTAGATGAATGGGGTGGGTAGTGGGGAGATAGGTGGAGGGTGGGCATGTGAAGGGATGAACTGATGGAGAGTGATGGGCGGAGGGATGGATGGATGGGTACCAGTCAAATGGATGTAGGTGTTCTCACCTGAGATGAGCTGGGAAGGAATGGGGAGAGAGATGAGACTGGTATTGATGAGATGCCCGTAGAAATCCCATGTGCTGATTGACCCACATTGCAAAGTCCCTTGTTCCTTGATTAGGGAACATAATAGGTGTTGAGAGCCATTTGTTGATTAAATGGAGTGTTTTGAATCTGCCAAAGTCAATAAATGTCTAGATACTGGGTCAAGAACACCCCAGAGATTGGAACATCTCAAAAAGCAGGCTATCCATGAAAAGTCAGAAGCCCCCAAGGCACCGAGCTCAGAGAATCTTACTGGCAACATTTTCTTTTTTTCTTTGTTAAGTTTAAGATCCTTTGCATGCTCTAAGCTTAGAAGACGGACAATATCTGATTCATTTTCTGTGTTAGTATAAACCTGATAGTATAACTGAAGCTCAACCACACACACACGCACATGCACACGCACACACACACAGAAAAGCACAGTTCAAGATCACATGAAAACAGATGAAGAAATTGTAAATAGAAAAATTAGCCAATTAAATCCAGCAGCACATTGAATTAGAATGACAATACACCATGACCAAGTGGAGCCTGCTTCCAGGAATGCACGGGTGACTCAACCAGAAGAAATCTGTTAGCAGTCTGCTGCTAATATCACCACCCGGATGCCAGTTTGATGTATTGTGGTGGGGCACATGTTGGTATCCTGTTGGTAAAGACGCCCCTGCTTCTTAAGATGCCAGTGTGGTAGCTACATAATTTCGTGTCAACTTGAAGTGTAGGGGTGGGGTCTAGCCTGTCAATCAGGCCACGGCCTGGTGGTGTCTCCTTGTGAGTTTGACCTCCTTATAAGGAAGGTCCTAGGAACCACCCTGCCACCCATCCACCCCCACCTTCACCTTCATGCCACTGAGCCACGCTGAGACCTGTGATGTGACCGCCGCCATCGGATCCACAAGACTTTCCACGCACCGGCCTGTGATCTTCCTGTATTCTGCGTCATTGCCTGTGGCTGTGTGAGTCTGAAGAGGGACTGATGGACTTGAGCTGGACTGGCCTGCGATGTTTCCCTGATCTCCAAGTACTTCTCGATAGGAAGCCCTTTCTGACACAGGCATGACTGAGTTTGTGTCTCTCGTCAACCCGACCTCACACAGCCAGCAAGTTGTTCTCGGCGGCCAAGCTTCCGTGGAGCCTCACCACGTGGAGGCGCACCAGGGAGAAAGGCCCGGTGATGATAACGGGGTTCGCGGAAGCCCCGTGGATCACAGAAGAAGACCGCTCGACCCGTCGGAGGCCACTCGCTGTGCTTGGTGGCTTGACTGCATGGTAACTACCAACCACCGCAAAACGCTGAATCAAAAAGAGGATATTATTGATATGTGACAGAACGTTATTCGTGGGCTCTCACACCCATTCCCGTTTTAAAATGGCCTGGACCCAAGAGTTGGCCAGCCCTTGGTGGTCACCCTCCCCTTCTAGAGCCAACAGCTCTGGGGTCCATTCCTGATAGGACAGGGCGGCTAGCAGTCCCACCCTCTGAGGGACACCAGCTCTGCTCTGCTGCTGCTGTTGTCAGCGTCGCCGACTTGGCTCCAGCGCCGAGCTGGCCCTGCGGGCAGAGGCAGGAGACGCCGCCCCGCCTTGTGCCACCCCCCTGATCCTAATGTTTGCTCCCAGGGCTGCAGCCACGGTGCCAATCCATCTCCTTGAGGGCTTCCTCCTTTTAGCTGCCCCGTCCCCTCGCCCCACTTTACCAAGCATAACATCCTTCTCCAGGGACCCATCTCTCCTGATAAGATGTCCCGCCTCCATGGGACGAAGCTTTGTCATCTTTGCCTCTAAGGAGCATTCTGGCTGTGCTTCGTCCAAGCCAGGTGGGCTTGTCCTCCTGACGGTCCACGGCGCTTTCCACAGCCTCCCCGAAGCCCGCAATTCAAAGACCTTGACTCTTTGTCAGTCTTCCCTACCCAATGTCTGCCTTCCGTGCAGCTAAGGCAATTAGAAATCCTACTGGACAGCAGACAAAGACACGCCTATCCAGGGGACAGAGACTGTGAGCCAGGCAGGGAAACCCTGGAAAGGAGTCAAAACTTGGAGGAGACAAGTGACCGCAGGCAGCGGCGGACAGAGCTTGGTGTGGGGCATCCGAAGCTCCAACAGAAACCCTGCCATTTTTTGGACAGAGAAACCAGCAGAAGGCTCCTGGGGCAACCGAGGTAGCTGGAGACTGAGATGGGTACCCCCAAAAGAGCCAGCGAAGGAAACATCCTGATTCTACAGGTAGACTTTGCCCCCGTCTCTGACCTACACATGTGCGGGGCACTCTGAAAACAGTCTGAGCCGACTTTGCGTTGTGTCTCACCTCAGGGGAGCAGTCCAGGGCCCCAGAGCTTAACCTTCACAGAGTCCAGGATGCAATCCGAAGTGATATACAACATACATAAGGACCAGGAACATGTGCTGTATTTTCAAGGGTGGCGGTGGGAGGGGGGGGACAATTTACTGCGGCCAAACTTGAGATGTCGGCATGGTCAGACACAGGCTCTTATGTAGCTGTTACGATGCCGCTGCGGAGAGAAAGGGAGATGCCTTCACGATGAATGACGTCACAGGAAGTTTTAGCAGATGAATGGGAAAATATTTAAAAACCAATTAGAGACTTAGAAATGAAGAATAGAAACTTTAAAATAATCATGATTTCAAAAGTCCCAGAGGGGATTTACAGCAGAGTGACGATGACAGAAGATTCCGTGAATTTGAACATAGATCCACAGGAGTTACCTGATGTTGAGAAGCAGGAAAGAAAAGATTTTGAAAATGAAGCAGAGCCTCAAGTTCATGTGGACAGTATGAGTGGGATTAACATGTAGAAAGTGGAATTCCAGAAGGGGAAAAGGAAGGAGGTATGGGACTTTGAACTCCCTAAATTGATTTAAAAAATAAATGTACAGATTCAGGGAGCTAAGCAAATCCCAAATGGTATCAATTTGAAGAAAATCATGCCTGGGTTCTTCATCGTCAAATGATGAAAATTGAAAATTTAAATAGCATACAACGAAAGAAGGAGACAGACAAACACACCTTACATACAGGGAAGAAGGACTTGAAAAACCACAAACATCTCATCAGAAACCGTCAGGTTCACAAGATAACGGAGCCACAGACCTGCTCTTCCCTTGGTGCCTGCTTGGTCTGTTCCATCTTCTCGGTGCCTTTAGCTTGCCCTCCTTTAAGGTGGCGTGTCTTGTACTTCTTCTCCTCCCCTTTCCCCACTTCTGCCCCCGCACATGCTCCTTCACACTCCTGGCATCTGTGATAGGGAGGCTTATTGAGCCAACCTGGCCAATAGGAACACGTGCGGTTAATCAGGTCACAATTTGATTGGAGGGCCTACCTCCCACCCCCCTCTCCTGACCTCTGGTGATTGGAGTGTGCGGCTGCTGTAGCTGCTTCTCTGCCTCACCCTGTGAGCTACACCACCTGTGGGTCAAGCCAACCCGTGAATCATGTAGCTAGAGCTTGAGGCTCCTTCGAGACCTGCTTCGCCACGCTGCTGGTGTGTACATCGCTTGAGCTTCAGGCTGGTGGCTCCTGTCGTCTTGCATTGCTTGAGTTCGATATCCCATCCAGGCCTGCTTTGCTAAGCTCCCAAGCTGCTGATTGTAGGTGACCCGCCTTGCTGTTCTGCTGCCTGAGGAGCAGACTCTGCCTGCCTTGCTCAAGGGAGGACTCCACTGCCTGCTTCCCTGACCTTGGACCTGGCACCCCACGTGGTGAGTCGAAGGACCTCTGCTATATTAATTGTTCCACAGAAGTGAGTTGAACTGAGCCCTCTGTCCTGCTGTGTGGACTGATGAGCTGTCATAGTCCTTCTCGCTGTGTAAACCTCTCCTCTTCTATACTTATATAATCAGAAGCATCCTGGTTTTGTTTCTCTAGAGGACCGCGTCTAACACAGCATCCCTCATGACATAAGTCTTGAGAGTCCTTAAACGGGAACGCCACATACTCTGTTCATGTGCCCAGGAGAGACCAGTCCCTGGAGAAGAGCGTCGTGCTTGGTAAAGCAGAGGGGCAGCAGAGAAAGAGGAGGGCCTCGACAAGATGGGCTGATGCCGTGGCTACAACTGTGAGATGGTGCCGGACCGGCTGGTGGTGCCTTCTGGTGTACACAGGTGCGACGCTACGGTACCTAAGAAGAGCAGTCCCACTCGCCTGCGCAGTCGGGAGCACGCATCTCATAGCTGCTCAGTGTCTTCACTGGCACCCGAAGGTCTGTGCATCCGGACGTCCTCTTCCTCCGGGCTCCTCCACCTGACAGCATGGGCATTCCCTGCACCTAGTTCCCCAAGCTAACACCCAGGGAGTCGCCGGCTCGCATCCCTCTCCCCTGGGACTGTTTCCCAGCAGCTTCTTGTCTGGCTGGTCTTACTCCTTGTAAGCCAGGCTTCCCACCGCAGGTTCCCACGGACTGGGGGGCTGCTCCACGCTGTGTGCTGTCACCTCTTCTATCCCTTACGCTTCAAAGGCGGGGCGGATGCTCCCCATTTCACAGGTGGCTGGCTGAGAAAGAGGCTGCTCAGCGGTCAGCCGCAGTGCTGGAGCACCCTGAGCCAGCCCAGGGCTGGGTGTTGGCCACCCAGCAGAGAACTGCAAACTCACCAGCCGGAGGCAGAGATGACTGCTATCATAGAGGGTGATGAGCTGATTGTGTAATTACAGGGCCCAATTACAGGGTCTGCTGAGCCCCAGGAGCCTCCGCACCCGTTCCTCCGGAGGTTGGTGGGCAATGCTTATGCACTCTTGCTTCTGCAGGGACGGCTGTGGGCCTGTCTCCTCTAGGTAGGTCTCTGCTCACAACTTCCTCCTCTTTCCTCCGCCTGGAGCAGACTCCTCTGGGTGCAGGTGGGGTAGAAGTGGCCTCGTTTGCTTCCTGCCTGCCTTGTCTGAGCAGCCTCAGAGGGGATTGGCAAACAGCATCTCCCCTGTGCTGACCTGCGGTCAGGGAGCTCCAGGGACTGGTTCCAGGCTCATACCCAGGCCGCCCTGTCACCCCCAGGGGGCCCTGAGGACGTGTGTGGTGGGGGTCTACTCCACCTTTGAGGAGTAGAAAGATTACAGCACATGGCTCGGAGCAGCCACCCATTAGTGGAGACTCCTGGTGCGGAGGCCAGCTTGTAAGGAGGGCGACCAGCCAGATGAGCAGCTCGGGATTGTGGTGCAAGGTGAGAGGGACGGGGACCCACAATTCCCCAGAGGTTTCGGTTGGGGAACAGGGTGAGTGGAACGGCCACTCCTCATGAGAGGGGAGCCTGGAGGAACCCACTTTTCAGGCTCAATTCCACCTCCATGTGATGGCCATGCCATGGGGGCCCTGTCTGCCCAAGTCCTCCCAGGCCCCTCATGGTAAGGAGGGGGTTTATTAATATAGATGCTGGTGAGACCCCCGAGACTATGAACCCCAGTCACCCTCCAGGCCTGGAATGGCACACATGGGTTGCGCGGGTGGGGGCTGAGATGTGGTGGAGATGGCAATTCATGTCTAGAACCAGGGTGTGTGGGTGGTTGGATGGGAAGCCAGTCTGGTCTGTAAATGTTCACCCATGTCACACCTGGTGTGCACACACACACAGGCACACACCCAAATACACAGACACAGACATACACACACAGAGACATACACACAAACAGACACACACAGACTCACAGAGACACACACACAGACTCACACAGACATAGACACACACACACAGAGACACACAGACACACTAGAGAGAGACACACATTGACACACACAGACAAACACACACACACACATAGAGCTACACACACAGACAGACACAGAGACACCGACTCACATACAGGCACACACACAGATACACAGACACATGCACACACACAGACAGACACAGACACACAGAGACACACTGGGAGAAACACACACACGGACTCACACAGACATAGACACACACAGACATGCACACTCTCAGAGACACACAGACACACTAGAGAGAGACACACAGAGACAGACACACACACATAGACATATACATGTAGACACATAGACACAGACACACATGCACACTGAGCTCTGTGGCCCCAGGACTCAGGCGTGATGAGCAGCCCCCTGTCAAGGCGAGAAGGGCAAGACCAAGGCCACTCAAGGTCACTCTTTCTCCAACACTCCTTCGCCCCTAGGCTTCTCCTGGATTTGGGACCAAGGAGATCCTGCCTGGAATTCGGGAGAGCTTCCGGAGAGGGAGGGCCTTCTCAGAGGAGGGTGGTTTCCCATGCTGCTGGGCTTAGGGTAGAGGGAGGGACAAGGAGTCAGGAGAGGGGGTGGCCTTTACCCAGCACAGTGCCTGTGCCCAGCCCAGCCTGGCTGCAGTGGTCAGGAGGAGAGGCCCTGAGCTGGCCAGCCAGACTTATTGCCAGCTCTCAGCGTGCCGGGGTGGAGGCGGTAGGAGATCCCCTGCCGTCCAGTGACGGCGTCCGATGATGCCTGTTCTCATCCTGCGATGATGAGAAATGCGTGGGGATGCCAGGCCCTTCCAGAGGCGGCCAGGGGCCAGCTGGACTGCAGGGCCGGGGGCGGTGTGGACAGGCTCTGCCTTGGCACTGCCCAGGAAAGGTAACTCAGGAGGCCGGGGCCCCTTAATCCCAGCTGGCCTCTGACCCTCCTGAGTCCCATGGAAACTCCGTACCCAGCGTGCTGCTGGGATCCCAAGTCCAATGCCAGGCTACACGCTGGGACGCTTGGATGTTTGTGACCGGGCTGGAGCCCAGAAGACGTTTGGGGCGGCGAGTTTGTCCACGAGAAGCCCTGTGCTTGGGCCACGCACACTCTGCCGGCCATTAGTGGGGTTAGTCCTTCACCAGACCCCCAGGAGACCCTGCTGCCAGGTTGGAAGCAAGGGGACCTTTGGGACAGCAAGGGCACCGGGGTCGACCGTGGGAGGCACTCCCTGGTGGAAGATAAACAGCACCATATGTGAGACCCCAGCCCTCTGGCACCCCCTCCCTCTCCGAAGCTGTAGCCTAGCTGGGGAAATCCCAGGATGCACAGGGCGGGGAAGGGTTCCTCCAGACAGGACTGGTCAGGGTGGGCTCCCTGGAGGGAGGAGAGACTTCAGGGGTGCCTTAGAGACCCAGGGGAAATGAACCAGGGGTAGGGAGGGATGTGGAGTTGGGCGGTGGTGGTGGGGCGGGGCAGAGAAGGCTCAGGGTCCCGCTGCAGGGGGTGGGGGTACTGGAAGCGGGTTCTACTTCCCCGGGGGCCCTTGGTGCCTGCAGAAGAGCTCGCTGGTGCTGAACAGAGTCACCGCCAGACCGGTCATGTCCCTCCAAACGCACAGCCACCACTGGCAGCGAGCTGACAGGGCAGGGCAGGGCAGGACTGCCCCGGTGCGATCCAAGGCTGTAGCTCTTTACACAGATAGCAAGCTTCCGTTGTCACCTGAGGAGCGGCTGGTGGTGTTGAACCGCTGACCTTGCGGTGAGCAGCTGGACAGGTGGCCACGCCGCGGCCAGGGCTGCTTCAGAAAGGGCCGGTGAAGGGCCTCTTCTTTCTGGCCAGCTTTCACTTCGGAGCCATTGTAGATTTACAGACATGCTGCGGCCATAGCGGGAGAGGGCCCGAGACCCCTCGCGGACCTGTCCCAGCTCAGACATGCTCCGTGGGACACTAGCCCAACTGCTGGCTGCCTCAGGCTCCACGGGCTCCCAACAAACCCTCTCTGGCCCTGGCACCGGACTCACGGCCTCCCTACAGTCGGCGGGTTTTCATCCACGGACGGTCCCTACTTCATGGCAGCATCCCAGGAAGACACACCGCACGTGGGGCCGTCTGTTTTGTGCTTTGCGTTTGCACCTTTTGCTGTTTGTAAAAGGAGCCCTGGTGGCACTGTCAGGTGAGCGTTGGGCTGCTGACCGCAAGGCCCGCGGTTCAAACCCACTGGCTGCTCTTTGTAAGCAGACAAGGCCGTTTGGCCCCGTCCAGATTTACAGTCTCAGAAACCCCAGGGAGCAGCTCTGCCCGGCCCTGCAGGGTCTTCAGGAGGCAGGGTCGCCTCCGTGGCATTGAGGAGGTTTTGGTTTATCATCAATAATATGCGCGCTGCATCATAGGATGCTAAGCTCGACCGCAACGGGTCTGTGGAAGGTTTCTAACTTCAAAGGCAAGTCAAGGTCAGCTGCCAATCACAAAGGACAAGGACAGTCAAAGCGAAGAACAAGGACTTACTCAACTTAATGTCAGAATGGACCTCAGGGAGTCCAGCCCGCGAGTCAGGGGCTGCCTGGGACAGCTCACAGGTGTGGCTGGCCGAGTCCGCGCTTCGAGGAACCTTTAAGGAACGGCCACTTGACGGGTTTGGTGTAGGGTCAAAGAAAAAGTCCTTTGGCAGCTGACCCTTTATAAGCAACACCTCCTCCTCGACCCAGGCCAGCGTTCCAGTGACGCTGTACGGGCTTAAATCTGCCGCACAGGCCCTTCGAAAGCAGTCACGGGCAAGGGCGCTGCTTGGAGGACTGGCCCGAGCCATGGAGCTTCCAATCGCCCCCGTGCACATGAGAGAGGGGCACCGAGTAAGGAAGTCCGCGGAAGAACCGATGCGTGTGGTGTGTGGTGCTGGAGAAGGAGTATCCAAAGTACCATGGACTGGCAAACGGGCAAACAGGCCTGTCTCGGAAGACGTGTAGACAGGACGGCAGGACTTCTTCCCGCATACTCTGGACACCCTGTCAGGAGACCAGGCCCTGACATCATGCTTAGTCATGCAGAGGGGCATCAGACACGAGTCAGCAAAAGAGATGGCCACACATCGCGGCTGCCATGAAGGCTCCAACGCAAGGACCGCGGTGAGGCTGGGCGGGACCGGGCGGTGTTCCTTCTGTCCTGTGTGGGGTCACCGTGGGCGGGATCCGGCTGGCGGCCACTTAGCAACCACCTCCTTGCGATGGCCAGTCAAGTGACCGTGGCCCAGGACTGAAGCAGAGCCCGAGTGGGCGTCGGGCTGCCCCCTGCGACACAGTGAGCAGCCGTGGGCCACCCCTCCCACCGCATTCGCTTTCTTTGAAGAGTCTGGCGGTTCTCACCGGAACCAGATGTCATGTGTGAGTGGGAAGGGAGCCTGTCAGGGTTGTAGTGATGCCTTTTAAAAAAAATCATCTTATTGGGTGCTCCTACAACTCTTATCACAATCCATCCATCCATCCACTGTGTCAAGCACATTTGTTGCCATCATCATTCTCAAAACATTTGCTTTCTGCTTGAGCCCTTGGTATCAGCTCATTTTCCCCCTCCCTCCCTGCTCCCTCCTCCCCCATGAACTCTTGATAATTTATAAATTATTATTATTGTGTCATATCTTATACTGTCCGATGTCTCTCTTCACCCATTTTTCTGTTGCCTGTCCCCCAGGGAGGAGGTTATATGTAGATCATTGTAATCGGTTCCCCCTTTCCACTCCCCCTTTCCCTCCACCCTCCCAGTTATCTCCACTCTCAGCACTGGTCCTGAAGGGATCATCTGTCCCGGATTCCCTGTGTTTCCAGTTCCTATCTGTACCAGTGTACACCCTCTGGTCTAGCTGGATTTGTAAGGTAGAATTGGGGTCATGATAGTGCCGGGAAGGAAGCATTTAAGAACTAGAGGAAAGTTGTATGTTTCATCATTGCTACACTGCACCCTGACTGGCTCGTCTCCTCCCTGAGACCCTTCTGTAATGGAATATCCAGTTGCCTACAGATGGGCTTTGGGTCCCCATTCCACACTCTCCCTCATTCACAATGTTATGATTTTTTGCTCTTTGATGCCTGATCCCTGATCCCTGCGGCACCGCGTGATCGTACAGGCTGGTGTGCTTCTTCCGTGTGGGCTTTGTTGCTTCTCAGTTAGATGGCCGCTTGTTTACCGTTGTGACTTTTCAGATGGCCTCCTGTGAGGTGGTTTTCAACATCTGAGAAGTGACCTCTGTGGAAGGGAATGCTGCCCTTCTCAGTCCGGCCACGGGAACTATCGGCAGGTGCCAGCCGTGACCACGGAACGTCTGTCAGATGCTCGTGGTCTTCGGATCTCTGGAGAAGCAGGATCAGTGACACCCACACACGTGCGTGCGCTGTTGTTCTTGTGGAGTGCCGTGGAGTGGGCTCCAGCACCCAGCGACCCGGGCACGCCCGGAGTGGAGCTGTCCCGTGGGACGTCCCTGGATGGGGTCCGTGGGGGGAGCAGGCTGTCAGGGCTTGCTGCTGGGAGCTGTTCATGGGTCTGAAGCTTCAGCTGTTACGGTCGTCGTCGTTGAGCGCTTTACCACTGCGCCACCAGGGCTCCGCCCACCCACACAGACCGAGCTGGGAGCTTCCAAAAGTCTGCAGGAAAAGGGAACCGGGGTCGGGGTGGGGCTGGGGCTGGAGGCAGGAAACGCAGGGGGTCCGTTTCGTGGTTGAGGGAGATGAAGCAAGACGTGTCCACGTGTCTGCGTGGAACGCTGACAAGTGGCTCCGTAAACCCTCAGCCGGTTCCCGACGAAAAGTTTCGAAAGAGAAAAATGGGAGAACAGATAATGGAGTTAGTAAGGGGGAAGGTGGAGGGAGAAAAGTGGAACCGAGCACAGTGAGGGCAAACAACAGAAAAGTGGGTGAAGGAAGATGTTGGTCGTTGTAAGACTTGGGAAAAAAAGGTAAATTAGCACGAGTTCATGAGGGAGGGAGGGGAAAATGAGGAGCCGATCCTAAGGACACAAGCAGAAAGCAAACGTTTTGAAAATGATGATGACAACATAGGTACACACGTGCTTCATGTATGCGTGGATTGTGATAGGATCTGCAAGATCCCCCAATAAGATAAACAAAAAAAAAGAAAAAATCACGGAGCTGTTCCATGACGCTTGGGCGGCCTCCTTGTCGACCGGTGTGTTGTGTGTGAATGCGTGTGCGTGTGTGTGATGTGTGTGCGTGTGTACGCATACAAGCATTCGTGTGTCCTAGAGTCTGCACCAATCCCCGGGAGCCCCTGGGCAGTAGGATGGACCGCCTCCGCCCTTCACCACCCTCGCCATGGTGAAGTTCGAGTCCTCAGCTGCAGCCTGTGAGGGCCTTCCTCGTGGCCCCCGCCCCTCTGCTTTACGGAGCAGGAGGCCTTTCTCCAGGGACTGGTCTCTGCTGACAGCGTGTCCAACGTGCGTGGGACGGAGCCTCGCCATCCTCGCCTCTGAGGAGCATCTGGCTCCAAGACAGATGTGTTTGTTCTTCTGTCTGCCCGCGGAAGCTTCGAGAGTCTTCCCCAACCCTATCATGCAAATAGGCCCACTCTTTATTCTGCCTTATTCCTTGTCCACTTTTTAAAAATTTTTTTAAGAGATCCTTTTATTGGGGGCTCTTACAGCTCTTATGGCCATCCTTGCATCCACTGCATCAAGCACATTTGTCCATCGGTCGCCATCATCGTCTACTAAACATTGACTTTCTATCGGAGCCCTTGACATCGGCTCCTCTTCTTTCCCTCCCCACTTTGTGACCCCTTGATTAATTGTAAATTGTTATTGTTTTCGTATCTGACACCGACTGCTGTCTCCCTTCCCCCATGGTTCCCCCCCCACCCCCACCCCCAGGTATCGCGACTCCCATT
Organism: Tenrec ecaudatus; assembly: GCF_050624435.1. Lineage (NCBI taxonomy): Eukaryota > Metazoa > Chordata > Mammalia > Afrosoricida > Tenrecidae > Tenrec > Tenrec ecaudatus. Next base: position 2,221,533 of record NC_134533.1, on the reverse strand, counting down.
TCCATTCCTGAGGGTTTGTTTCACTTGGGTTAATCTTCGTCCACTTGCTGCGTGTCTATGGGACATAGGGACATACTACAGACATTGATTCCTTTGTTTAGTGATTGATACTGGCGTATGTGATGTGTGGGGTGGGTCAGTCCAGCACGGAGAAGTCAGGTGACAAGTGGGGAACACCAGCCATCTCCCATCTGACACTTGCAGGTGAGGGGTGCCCTGGAGACTTGGGCAGCTGGCTGTGCTGCTCACGAGGCCGGATCCTTCTCTTGGGGGACGCCTCACTGTTGGCTCTTAAGGCCTCCAACTGATTGGACAAGGCCCACCACACCCTGGCCGGCGACCTTCACTTGAGGTCTACGGGGCTCAAGGTCAATCACAGATTACTACTGTCACAGCAACACCTAGCTTAGTGTGCGGGCAGGGTGGCACACACAAGGAAGTCATGGTCAGGTTTAGATGGGCACAAGAGCCCTGAGGCCTGAGTGTTGGACAGCAGACAGAGGTCCAGGGCCCACAGCTCAGGCTGAAGCCCTGGGGTGACATCTCCGTTTCCCCGCTGGATGGAGCACAGTCACCCATGACTCCGATAGCAACAGCAGGCAACCCAGGGGCAAGCACAGAACTGGTGCTCCTACCCACTGGCATTGAGTCACTGCTGACCCACGGCACCCCCACCCCGGACACTTGTAGAGGCTCCGGAGACAGGACAGGAGCAGACGATCTCATCTTTCCCCAGAGGAGCAGCTGGCAGGCTCGAACTGCATCTCAGCCTGCGGTTAGCAACCCAGTGCCCAGCTGAGAGGCCACCAGGCTCCTGGAGCCCGAGCCAAACGCCACGTCTCTCCTTAATTCTGCTGGCACGTCATTCTAGGTGTGGCTTAAGCGGGGCCTCCGGTTTAATTTCATTTCGAGTTACTAATGAGTTACGCAAGACGGTTTTTACAAGCAGCTCCTCATCGCTGCCCTGCTTGGAGGGCTCTGCGGGCCGGGTGACGCCGGCTGAGATGCTTGCTCGGTCTTGGGGCTGCCCCAAGGTTGCTCTTGTTCTGCGTCCCGTTGAGTCAGTTCTGAGTCAAGGAGACGTCGCTGACGGTGGAACCATCCACCTCCTGGGCCAGCTCCTTCCTCCCAGCTCTGCTGTTTGAGCCCCAAGAGGCAGCCATGAGGTCAATACCAGTGTGTGTTCTAGAACGTGGTGTGGACTGCCCGAGGCCTGTGGATGAGGGTGCTGGTGCAGACTATTGAACCCCCACCCCGGGGACTTCCAGAAGAATGAGCAGGCCGGCCTCTGAGCAAGCAGAGGCGTTCAGAACGCTCCCCGGAGGTGAGGATGGAGAGAGTTTGTCTCACACACCTTGGCTGTGTCACCATCAGGGACCAGCCCCGGAGAATGACGTCATGCTTGGTAAAGTAGAGGGTTGTGAACAAGAGGAAGACTCTAAAGGAGATGGATGGACACAGTGTTGGCAGCCGTGAGCTCCAATGGGACATCAAGGGTGAGTGTGGCAGTGACATCATCTCCTGTCAACTTGCGAAGGGGTGGGGTCTAGCCTGTCAATCAGGTCGCAGCCTGATTACTTCATTTGGAGGTTCAAACAAGATAAATAGCTCCCTGGAGGGCAGACACTCTCTCTGCAACACATTCCTGATGAGCAGCCTCATGGAGCGACATGGATGGAGCCAGAGCCCTGGAGCTGGAAGAGCCACGTGGAGACCCACGCCAGCACTGACATGCTTCCACCGCCACTGGATCCACAAGGCTTGCCACCCACTGGCCCGTGATCCTCCTGCATTCAGCGTCACTGCATGACTGTGTGAGTCTAAAGAGAAATTTATGGACTAGTATTGACATATGGGGGAATGTCGGACTTTTGGGCTTGATCTGGACTGGGCTGGGATGTTTGCGTAAGATACAATTGCTCTTTGATATGAAGTTCTCTCTTTAACACACCTATGAGTGTCTATGAATTTGTTTCTCTTGTCTATCTGGACTTACACAGTGAGAATGATGAAGGACCGGGCCATGTTTCATTCTGGGCCAGTACCGGCTTTTTGGTGCACACAATGAAACAATGGTGATGTTCGACTGCTCATCCAAGGACCAGAGCGTGGACCCCATCAGCGGCCCCCTGGGAGGAAAGACCCAGTGAGCTGCTTCGGTCCTGGTCCCCAGGGGGCTGCTCAACTCTGTCCTGTGGGCCAACGGGGGCTGAGGTCCATACAGGGACACAACGACAATTTCCCCAGTGGGACTTTGAGTCCAGGTCTCGGCCAGAGTTCTCAGGATGCCCCCTGCCCACTCTTGCAGTCGCCCTTGTAGGTAAGCTGCCCCTGCATACTCCCACGGACAGGGAGCTCACTACTCCCCAAGGCTGGCAATTACCAGGAGCCTCTGGCTCCCCCCCTCTCTCCAGGGCTCCCCTTGTCTGTCCCTCCTGGGGTGGGGCTGTGCTGGGCAGAGCGGCCTTCGAAGACCCCTTTCTCACTGCCCCTTCCTGAGCTTTTGGGCTCAGCAGCACTCTGCAGGGGCGACTCCTGACAGAGATGGTCTCTCCTGGGCCTCTGGACTGGGCGGGGGTTGGGGCAAAGGGCCATTTCTCTGAGTCCCACAGAGACCCCCTACGGTGCTACAGCTGGCAGGTGGGGGCCCTACAGCTCCAGCCCTCTCCACCCCTCGCATGGCCACGGCCTCCACGCTTTGCAGAGAGGCCAGCAAGCACCCCCTTGTCCCACCCCCGGAGTTTAGATCACATGTTCTGGGGGGCCGTGGGCGGGGGGTGGGGGCCTGGACAGCCACTTCCTCCATAGTGAGGCAGGCAGGCCCAGCTAAGCAGCTGGCCTGCCACCATCTGGGACAGCCGCACACACAGGGATCCCAGCTCTGGCCTCACGAGCGGGGAAACCAGCCGTCTCCTGTGTGTGCCTGTCTCGTGGTTGTTTTCCTGCGTGGAGGCCACGGGCCTGTGCCCCCAGTGAGCAGCGCTGTCCTCGTCTCGGCCCACTGCGCCGCGGAGAAACTTAATCACTTTGTTTTCTTGGTTGAGTTTTTCTTTTTAATAATAAAAAAAAATGACCCCGCTTGCCCGGCTCCAGCCCTGGGGCTCAGCGTGCCTCACAGAACCACGTCACTTCTGGCCGCTTGGCAGGGGCAGGCAGGGCTGGCCGCTCCCCTGGTGGAGGTGGCTGGTGGCTGATCCCCCTGGGTCCTGGACAGTACTGGATGGCTCTGAGGTGCTGCCTGGGGTGCCCTCCAATCCCCCCACCAGGCCAGGGAAGCCCAGAGTGGTGCCGACTCTCTCAGAGGCTTGCCCAGTTTGGCGCAGAAGTACAGCCTTGGAGGCAGAGTGGGGCCCACGGAGAGACTGCCCAGGGGTCCTCAGTCAGAGGATTGGCCCAGCTTGCCCAGGCCCTGCAGGCGCTGTGGGGCCAGCTCTGGGCTCCTGGCACCCTCCCCTCCCACTACAGACCCCTGCTTGGTGGAGAGGCCTGTAAACACCCTTCTACACCCCCTACCCCAAGAGGAGCTTAGGATGGGATCAACTGAACCCCGGGGATTCTGGGAACCCCTCTGTGACGCAACCCCCTCAGTCCTTCAGGAAAGGTGGAGGCCGGTTCTGCACCCCAGCTCTCCCACTGGCCCTCCTCCTGAGAGCCGTTGGCAGCCCTCCCAGGTCCCGAGGCTCTGGCCCAGACCCAAATGTCCTCCGGGGTGGACCTCCGTCCTGCTCCCCACCAGGCCTTCTCCACCCCTGCGAGGTCCCCTCGGGCCTCTGGCCTGTGGCTGGCAGAGCCCAGCCAGTGGCAGGCCAGTATGAGGAGGTGGGGGAGGGCGAGTGAGCAGTGAGCGGGATGTGGCCAAACAGAAGGTCTGGAGGGGTGTGTGCCCAGGACATCTTGGCCTGGAGCGGCGTGGGGGTCTGCACACAGGAGCAGTGCGTGGACCCCACGTCAGGATAGAGGGGGTGAGTGTGAAGGGCCTGTGGGAGAGGGTTAGGAAGCATCTGATTGTCAGCGGGGGAGCAGGAGCAGGGTGGGCTGGGCTCATGAGGGAGACCATGGGGGCTGAGATGGTCATTGATGTGAGATGAGCGAAGTGGTCTGAGGGGCCACAGCTAGGCAAATGACCAGGTGCAGAAAACAGTAGCCGGACTCTTGATCTATCTGGCTGACTGGTTCCCTTATCCACGTACCTTGGGGCTGAGGCCTCAGGCTCAGGCTCACAACAAATTGTATCGAGTGGTGGTGGGTGGGGGCTGTTCTCCTGACTGCATTTCATTACCACGAGGTACATGGGTTGGGGCACATACAAAGGCCCTGTGGACCTCTGAGGGAGCAGCTAAGGTGGATGAAGCATTGACTAGGGCTTGGACAGTGGGTGGGATTTGGGCGTGAGGGTGGCTGGAGACCTATCATCCAATCATAGACTATCTCTCAAGCCATCTACCCATTTATTCATCTGCCACCCACCAATAGATCCACCTACCCAGACACTCATAAATGTACCACACATACACATATCCATTCATCCATTCATGCACTCCCAGATCCACCAATCCATCCACCCATCCACTCATACATTTATTACCCATCTATCCATCCACGCCCCATCCATCCATTCATCTACTTATCCACCCATCCACCCATCCACTCATCCATCTACCAACCACCCGCACATCACTCCATGCATCTCCATACCCACCCATATACCCACCCAATTACACACCTACTACTCGGGTCTCCATATAGCCACTCATCCTCATGCCCACCAATCCATCCACCCACTCATATATCTACCACACACCCACATATTCACTACCCAGCCATCCACCCCTTATACATCTACCACCCACCCAGAGACCCATTCACCCATGCCCACATCCACCTCGCCACCCGTCTACGCACCCACTGATGTGTCTATCGCCCACGCTCGTGCCCTCCCGTCTGCATGCCTGTCCCGTCGTCCATGCCGTTAGTGTTGTGGGGTGTCTGTTCCGACCCACGGCCACCTTGTGAACAACAACCGTCCCACCATAGTTACGTGTGAGCCCATTGTTACCGTCACTGTGTCCATCCAGCTCATGGAGCGTCTCGCTCTGACACTGGCCCTCTATTTTTCAAAGCATGATGGCCTTTTCCAGAGACTGGTCTCTCCTGAAAGCGTGTCCAAGGTGCATGAGATGCAGTCTCGCCATCCCCACGTCTGAGGAGCGCTCTGGGTGTTCTTCCCGTGCAGATCTGTCTGTCCTTCTGGTCGTCTGTGGTGCTTTCTGATTCCTTCCCCAGCACCATCCTTCCCAAGCACGATTCTTTTCAAGTCTCTCTTATTCGCTGCTCACCTTTCACCTGCGTGTGCGGAGATGGGGAATGCCAAGGCTGGGTCAGGCTCTCCCTGGTCCTCAGAGACATCCTTGCTCTTGGACACCTTAGAGAGGCCTCGTGCACCCTTGCCTTTTCCAGTGCACTCCCATGTTCGACGGCTCGACAGCTGCTTTCACGAGTGTTGGGCATGGCCCCAAGTAAATGAAATCCCTGTGGGCATCATCGTTGTGCTGTTGCCTATTGGTCCCGTTGCGAGGCTCTGGGTTTTCTTTACCCCAAAGGCCGCAGTCCTTGATCGTCAACAGCCGGGGCTCTAGCCCTCCTCACTTTCAGCCAGCCACAGTCACCGGCACATTGCGAGTTGTTAGTGAGCCGGCCTGCAGTCCCCGTGCGGGCTCGGCTTCATGATAGTGGGGACTTACTTGCTCAGCACCCAGAGGCACTAAAGGCGGTGAAAGGATACACCCCTCTTCTGATCTCAAGCCATTCCGAGAGCTTCGTCGGAACAGATCTGCTGCGTGGACACGGAGAGCAGAGGCCTGGTGGGCTGTGGGGGGACGCCACGATGGTCACACACAAGGAAAGCAAAGGTCGCTCAGAAAGAAAGGAAAGGTCAGAGTGGAGGTTGGAAGAGACTCGGAATCTTACGCTTGAAAGCAGAGCAGCGGAGCCGAATGGGGAAGATGATGAGGCCAAAGAGCCGCTCCAGAAGATGACACATTGTGATAAAACGGGCAAACACCTGGAGTTCAAAGGCCAAAGGGGAAGAGCTCGCTCAGCTCATCACAAGCTGACAGAGATGAAGAACCTATCCACGCCTCGGGTTTCAGTGTCGAAAGGGTCTGTGGACCAAACACTGAACTGTGTGAGGAGCTCTGAAAGAAGATGGAAGGGATACCCAGTCACTGGGCCAAAGAGGAGGGATCAGCACCCCACCGTGCCGAGAGAGAGCGTACAAACAAGACCGACGGGGGTGAAGGAAGCGGCTCCATCTGCATGGAGGGCGATGGAGAAAAACACATTTCCAGGAAGTGAGTCTGTCTTGGAAGAAGTACGGTGAGAGCGTTCCTTCGAGGCAAGGATGGCAACCCTTTGTCTTACATACTTTGGACATCTTATCAGGACAAACGAGTCCCTGGAGAAGGATACCAGGATGGTCAAGTGGAGGGGCTGCCAAAGAGGAAGGCCCTTCATGAGATGGACGGGCCCAGTGGCTGCAGCAATGGGCTCAGACACGGAAACAATTGTGAGGACGGCGCAGGACCATGCAGGGTTTCCTTCGGTCGTGCTGCAGGGTCGCTGTGGGTCGGAACAACAATAGGAAATGATGGGATACCCGCTGACATGGTTCCACAGACTGATGAAGCGCTGGAAGCACTCCCTCGTGTGGGGAGGAAATCTGGAAGACAATTACCTGGCCAACTGACTGCAGGAGATCTACATCTGTCCCCATTCCACATACAGGGGCCTCCATTGAGCGCAGAAACTGTCCAACAATGTCATTGCTACCTGCACGTGAAACTTCACTGGAGATGATTTCAACAGTGGTTCAGGGGCACGCTGACAGGGAGCTGTTAAGCATTCAAGCTGGGTGAGACGAGGGTGTGGAACAAGGGGTACCATTCCTGATGTCAGATACATCTTGGCTGAAGCATAGAGAACATCCGAAAGAAGGCGGCGGGATCATAACACACTATGTGTAGCTCTGAAAGGAATGGGAATTCCGGACCACTTGATTGTGCTCAAGTGAAACCTGGACCTGGACCAAGGGGCGGTTGTGTGAACACAATGAGGCCATGCTACGTGGTTGAAAGTCAAGAGAGGGCCTTGTCAGGATGGTGCCTCTCATCACACTTATTCAATGTACTTGTTGCACAATCATCAGGGAAGCTGGACTCTGTGAAGAAGAATGAAGCATCAGGATTAGAGGAAGGCTTATTAACAACCTGCGACATGCAGATGACACAACTCTGCTGGTTGAAGTCGAGGCTGACGTGGAGCATTTGCTGGTGATGAGCATAGATCACAGCCTTCAGGGTGGATGATGACTCAATGTCAAGAAGACCCAAATCCTCACGATTAAACCAATAGATACCAACTGGAAAACAGAGAAAAGATGGCTGCCACCAGGGGTGCCGTCTTGTGTGGTCGCACAACCACTAGTTATGGAAGCAGCAATCAAGAAATCAAGCGACACTGCACACGGGGGCCAATCTGCTGCACAAGACCTTTATAAAATGACGAGCTAAGAGAGGACACTTTGAAGACTATGCTTCACCTGGCTCAAGCCGATCACGTAACATGCACGTGAAAGTTGGACAGTGAACAGGATTGAAAAGGATTGATGCACTTCCTTCCATGATGGTGGTAGTGAAGATACTGATAGAGGAGAAGGGCAGTGAAAGTGAGGCAGACCCTCCGTGAGGTGAATCAACACAGCGCTGCCACAACGGTCTCAACCATAGCAACGGCGAAGACTATGTGGGATAGGGCCGTGCTGAGCTCCGCTGCACGAGCTGAGGACACCTAACATTGCCCTGTTCTGCTGGAAGGACTGCCTCTGAGTTCATATCAAGTTTCCACACAAGCACAGTGAAGTATTCTGGAATTCTCATTCCTCTCAATGCTATCCATAATTTGTTATGATCCACGCAGTCGAATGCCTTGGCATAGTCAACAAGACCCAGCGAACGTCTTTCTGGTATCCTCTATTTGGAGCCAAGATCCGTATGACAGCAACGTCCTATGTTCCACTTCCTCTTCTAGGTCCAGCGAGATTTTCTGACAGCTCCCTGTCAACGAGCTCCTGAAACTATTTTGAAAAGATCTTCAGCAACATTGTATTGGCATGCAGCGTTAATGATATTGCTTTGTAGTGTCTGCGTTGTTTGGGGCCACCTTTCTGGCAATGGAAACAGATGGATGTCCTGCAGTCAGTTGGCCAGGCTGTTATCTTTCACGTTCTTGGCATAGACGAGCAAATGCTTCCAGTTCTCTGTCCGCTGTTGAATTCCTGGAGCCTTGTTTGAAGCCTCATTCCTTCAGTGCAGCTTGAATGCCGTGCCAGTCCAGGTAGACTAGAGAAACAGAATTCATAGACACTCTGCGGCGTATAAGAAAGAGCTTTAGATGAAGACTAATTGCATAGTAAGAAAACATCCCAGCCCAGTCCAGATCAAGTCCATAACCCCAACATTAGCCCATATGTCCGTCTGTAAATTTTTCTTCAGACTCACGCAACACACGCAATGACACTGAATGCAGGAAGATCACAGACCAGTGGATGGAAAGTCCTGTGGATCCAGTGGCGGTGGAAGCAACTCAGTGCTTGAGTGGGTCTCCACGTGGCTCCTCCAGCTCCAGGGCTCCGGCTCCATCAGTGTAGCTTCATGTGTCTTGTCAACAGGAATGTCTCCTGGGGAGAGAGTGTGTCCCACCGCCAGGGAGGAAGACAGGAGTTCCCAGAGTCCTCAGAAGGCCACGCCCACGCAGAGGCCTCATTGGCTATGACCTGATTGACAGGCGAGACTCCACCCCTTCACAAGGTGACAGATTGTGTAACTGCCACGAATGCCACCCTTCAATTGGATCAGTCTTTGATTATGTGCTACCCCTTGGAATCGTCGAATGCTGACCCGTTATTTTGGTACAGTGACTGTCTATCCCTTCCATCTTCCTTTGATGTTTCCTGCATCTTTCAATATTTGCCCATAG